>NW_005355584.1:3276327-3286087 GCF_000412655.1 Myotis brandtii
GCCTCCCGAAGACGGCGCGCTTGTTGCTCGGAGATCCGGGGGCCGCACCTGCCTCGGGGGCTCTACATGGGTGTGTGTGTGGGGGGGGGAGTGGGGGGCTGAGGGCTCCAGGAGCGCCTTGGTCCCCTTCGCCCAGTACGTGGGGCTGGTTTGGATCCAGACTGAGAAGTCGTGTAGACGACAGGGACTGTCAGGTCCGAGATGAATGTGCCTCGGAGGACAGTTTATAGATACACCGCGCAGCCACCCTGGTCTGCTCTCAACAGTGTAGCCTGTCGGGTAGCACTGCTCAGTGGCAGGAGGCGGACAGACCCACCGGTGTGTGTGTTTAGAATCACCGTTTTCTAGCCCCCGCTTCCCAAGCCCATTTCAAAAATGTCTTGATGCCCAAGCAGCACCGCGAGTCCCCGCCGGTGACGGCCGGCGAGTTGACTGTCCCTGCGCAGTTGCCCGCTGTCTGGGTCCCTGGTCCTGTGTGCACCGGGACCCCGCTCCTGCGCCCGGGCAGGCAGGTGTGTGCTCGCGGCAGCCGGCAACAGAGCATTTGAGACAGCAAAGTTTCTAGAGACCTTTTCATAGGTTTTTTTTTTGTGTGTGTGTGTTTTTTAAATGCTCTGCCTGACTCAGGACTGAAACAATATAGACCCAGGTGGTTTAGAACTTCTCTTGACCAGACTAGGAGGTAAGAAGGACGCGTGGATGGTCGAGGGGTGCAGGAGGACCTGGGGTGTGGCCAGGAGGAGGCAGGAGAGGAAGGGCGGCACCTGGGAAGAGAGCTGCCCAGACCTGGGGGTCTGAGTGACTTGCAGGAAGTCCTGGAGGTGGAGGTGGGCACCGGAGCCTGACCGGAGCCTCAGGTGGAAGGAGAAGGGAAACGCCAGCTGGGGCTGAAAGTGTCCGTTTGGGGGGTTGCTGAGATGTCTGTCTACCTCACTGTTCTCAAAGTTCCTGTTGGGAAAACTCCGGAATCCTGGGGCGAAGCGGCCTTGGACGAGAACATTCCTTGAGTTCACATCGGAATGGAGGAATACTAAACCTGGAGAGGGGAAAAGGAGGGCGCACCTCCTTAATTTTAACCCTAAGAAAAAGGGAGACAATCGTAGCTTCATTAACCTGAACTGAGGTCCCTGGAAGAGGAAGGATCTTCAGGCACCCAGAAGTCCCTTGGTGGGGAGGAGTTGGGGTGTTGGAAGCAGGGGAAAGCCAACTTGCCTTTCTGTGCTGCCTGGGATGGATTTCAATGTTCAACGTGCTGATTGTCCCCCAAGGGCACAAGGGACCCATTCTGGAACTTCAGATCTGGAGAAGAGGGGTGACCACAAAGCCCCTCCCCCAGCCTGGCGCCAGAGGATGGGGGTGCAACCCTCAGCAGGGTTTCAGGAGCTGCTCTAGGGTAGAAGAATGCGCCTCATTCTTTCCCAGGAGATAAGGAAGAAGCCACGTGAAGAGCTGCAGTCGTCCAGGAAGGAGGCCCCTGGCTTCTGGCAGCCCGGACTCAGTGCTCCCATCTGTCATCTGCACAGCCATCAGCCAAGAAAGGAGGTGCAGAGCTAGAGCTAGGGGGGAGAACCATTTCAGGAACTTGACCTTTGCAGCCCTTCCCTTGCCCATGTGGTGCCGATTCATCATTCTTGCTCTTCCCTGTTCTTGGAATTTCAATTGTGTCTGACATCTCAAATGTTATCAGCTCATGAATGATTTAAGTCCCCTGGGATATGTGTGCGTGAAAATGAGACCAAGGAATACAACAGTGAGAACGCTCCTCCTCGCGCGCACTTGGCCATGGGGTGTATAGGATTCCTCCCCCACGCGAGCTTTCCAGGATTACACACAAAAGAACTGAGTGGGCAACCCAATTAAAAGAAAGACTCCAAGGAGAGAACATTGAATGCTTCTTAAGTAACTATGGTATTACCAGCCTTTGAAATGCCCTTTTAGAATTCCATTTCCCCCTAAAAAAGTGTGCCATTGTAGGGTTTTTACATTTTCAAAGCTGCTTGTTCCATAAGCGCTGTTTAGAGCTATGTCTTTGTAAAGGACAGCCTTCCGGGAACACAATAAAAGTGTTTTTATACACAGATGAATTGCTTTTGTGCTCCATTTGTACTTGAGAAATGTGAACTTCACAGAGGTCGGTGTTGAAACAGTTTGTGTTGTAGTTTTAATCGTCAAATATTAGACTAAATTAACCTTGACTTATTAGGAGGATGTTATTTATTTAAAAAATAACTTTAGAGTTGCTTCTATTCAGAATATTCTAGTGTTCACAAGGGTGAATTCAGTGCAGCTTAATAAGTTAAGTACATCCCAGGAGATAATAAAATTCTAAGCAAATATTACATGCCTTAAAAATGAAAATGTCCAATTTAGTCATGCCCGAAATGATAGAAAAAGAAATTATATAAACATATTTCATTTTTATGATTAATAATACATATTGCTAATTTTATGGACTTAGAACTGTGGATGTTCCCAAATAAACTATTTTTAACTCAAAAGGTTCATAATGATTGTTTTATAGGTCATGTTCAAAAGTAAATTTCAAAATAAAAGTAATTCTATTTGTGTACAGATATTTGATCACTTATGGACAGAATTAATGCTTTCAAACCTAATTTTATAATATTCTAATGGGGAAGCAAAGCCAGAATTGAGGCCAGTTGTATCAGAGATTATTGTGACATGAAAACATATTTTGAGATGAAATGTTCTAACGTACCCCTTACTGCTCACAAACTAGTGCTTAGTGTTAGGCTGAATGAGGGCAGAAAAACATTCTTGCCCTCAAGGTAGGGGGCCAACCCTGACCCAGGTGCCTCCAGATTGTAGGGTTGAAGGGGCCCTTGCCACGTATCTTCTTAGAGATTCTAGTGCTACCTGTTGAGCATAGTTCCTTAGCTGACTCTTTGGGCAAAGCAGTAAGTGTTAAACTTTTTTTGACTGTTTGCTTTGAAATTTGTCTTAACTCATTCATCAGCTTTTCTTCATTTAAGAAAATAATTCTAGTGTTCTTGTCCTTTAAAAATGTTTATTAAATCATTAAATTTTTAAAGGTATCAAATCATTAAGAGTATAATGACATAACTCTTCTAGTCATTTCTTTACCTTCTGTATTAATTTTGCATTACAACATATCACTGTTTCTATGAATATAGGGTGGGGCAAAGGTAGGTTTACAGTTGGGCGAAACAGCTTATTCTTGTATTATAATTTATTAATCATTGTATTATTTTCCACACAGACAACTGTAAATCTACTTTCGTCCTACCCTGTATGCAACATGCCCAACTCATGGTAGACCCCCCCCCACCCTTTTACCTGTTGAAACTGGTATTTCTAAACGTCAGACACTGACCTGACTTGCCACAATGAAGGAACATTATCATTTTGGAGTATTTTATATTTAATGTCACCTCTTTGGAGCAGCGCTACTCTTTGCTTTGGACAAAATACTTTGCTGGTTTTGTATTTTATACAGTCAAAGGGGGAATGTATAGTAAGATTTTAATCCAGAGCAGTTGCTTGATTAAAGGTGTTCTAGACTTATTAGCCTGACACAATGACATGCATGGGTTGATGTGCCTGAAGCCAGGGGAACCAGAGTGGAGGTTGCCAGGGTGATCCTGCCGTGGTGGCACCTGCTTGGAGGCACCAGGCCACCATGCTTCCTCACCTGGGTGTTGACCTCCTCATCTGTGCCAGACTAGCTCTTCTCTGCCAGTTTTTTTAAATGTCATTTTAATTTGTGTCCGATACCAGAAGCACCTCTGGTATATATATATGTGTGTGTGTGTGTGTGTATATATATATATATATCTTACCAATTTCCAGCCCTAAATAAACCATGTGCTTCTAATATCAGCTGTCACATACATGTACGTAGGAGGGGGGCAAGGATACCTTCACTGTGCCTCGCATATATATGTGTGTGTGTGTGTGTATATATATATATATATCTTACCAATTTCCAGCCCTAAATAAACCATGTGCTTCTAATATCAGCTGTCACATACATGTACGTAGGAGGGGGGCAAGGATACCTTCACTGTGCCTCGCCCTCCGTTCCCACTATGTCTTTCACTGACTTCCCTCCTCCTCCTGCTCTCCCAAAACCCACCCACCATTGCCAGAGTTCTCCCAATGGGCTATTTCTTAAAATCATATTCTCTCTCCCTTACAATCCTTATTTATTCCTAAGCCCTGAAGTTTTATTCATACTTCTCCAAAGATTTCTATAAAGTAGATATTTTAAACTTTCATCTCACTTCTATTCTCCCAATGTACATGCCCAACTTTCTAGGAAACATTTCCTGCTTGTACCCTTAGTGCACTCTAAGCCAATGAATGAGTCCAAATAGTACATCCTATTCTTCTTCCCAAACTAGCCACTTTGTCCCATAGGAACATATGCAAGTAGATGTTTCTATTAGCACTGCTGCTCATTTAAAAATGATTCAGTATCAGATCTCAGAGGCAATACTGGGTCTTGCCTTTCTCTGAGGCACTACAAACAAACAAAGTCCACATCTTATTGGTGCTACCTGGGAATGTCATCTGTGGTCTCTTTCCCGTGAACTTCTGCTTCTATAACTTTAGGTTCAAGTAGTGATGGGACTTCCCAATGGTTCTTTTTGCTTGCTGCCTGCCTGATTATTCTTGTAGTTTTGCCAGAGTAATTTTCCTGAATTTCAGCTTGAAGCATATAATTCCCCCTTTTAGGTTTTCCCATGGTTTCTCATTACCTAGAGTAATAATTAAACTTAAACTTGTAATTCAGAGCTATCCACAATACCTACCATTGTTTGACTTAGGGATTTTTAAATTATGAAATATTTTAAGCATACTGGAAATTACACAGAATCATATTACAAACTACCCATATTTTACCAATATACAGTACTTTCTTCTGATTTAATTTGTTTAGGATAGAAAAATGCTGAGAATTGAAAATCCATTTGAATCACTTGCCAATTAACACACCCCACAATTGGATTCAGTATTTATCTATTACTATATAGATCGAGTTTGTTCATTTCAATGTTGAATTGTATGAATAAACTACACTCCCTCTGTTAATAATAGACATTTTTAAGGTTTTGCTGTTTGTGCTTCTCCAAATACATCTATATAATTCCCTCTGATCACACATATCCAAGGTCCCCCAGGGTATGTGCTGTGGATAAAAGTAGAGTAGCTGGTTTTAAAAACATGTGCATTTTCACTTTACTAGATGTTTTCAGATTGCTCACAATTGTTCCAATTTATAAGCCCAGAGCAATGAAATGAGAGAACTTCTTTAATCATATCCTCAATAATAATTGATACTGGCATATTTCTTTAAAGTATGAAATATTTCAGGCATACAGAGAACATAAAACTTTATTAAAAATAACATTTTGCTGTATTTTCTTCAGCTTTTAAAAAAGAAATAAAATGGATAAAGTTGAAGTCCTTGTATACCCCAACACAGTAACCAAGGAAGCAAATTTATGTTTCTAACTCTATGCATAGTTTTTCTATATTGGTTATATTTTGTATTTCTTTAATAATATATACTGTTGCTTTGTATAGTTTCAACTTATTTACTAGTAATTGGAATCATACAGTCTGACTTCATGAAACATTTGTTTTTGCTCAAGGTTATGTTTTTGAGATTTAATCATTTTGATATAGAGTTCCAGTTTACTCACTTAATCCTACTCTTTTTTGTGTAAATATTCTCCAGTTTGTATTTCCTAATGCAAATGTGCAAGAGTTTCTTCAGGATTTGCTGGGCATAGATTGGTACATACTTAGTAGGTATTGACACTTGTCTCCCAGAGGCGTCTCCAAATGCATCCCCACTGAGTCCCCTTCCCTCTGCTTCCTCACCAAACCTGGTGGGGTGAGACTTTTTCCTCTTTTGGGTAAATGGGTAAAAGAACATGCTTTCATAGTTATTGACCTATAAATTTTCATGGTTTGTGAATTATTTCTTCAGTTCAACAGCCCATCTTTCTATGTGATATCAGTATCTAAGAGTTTTATCTACATTTGGAATACTATTCTTTTGCAGTTACAAACTATCTACTTCCATGTGTGGATTGCCTTTAATTTTCTTATGGTTTCCTGTGTCTTGCTGATACTTTACATTTTAGTGAAATCAATTTTTCTGCTTTCTTTCTGGCTTGTACTTTTTGAGTCTTATTTAAGAAGTCATTCCTTACTGAAACATAAAATTGCTATTTTCTATTATTTTCATGTAAAACTCTATACACTTAGATTTTTAATCAACCTGTAATTAATCCTCATTTTTAGATTTAAGTTTGGAATCTATTTGTCCCCATATGAATAGCCAGCTTTTCACCTCCTTTATTAAATATTCTTATCCATGAGCTCATTTAAACAAGTCCTACTTTTTGTTTTTGAATTTGTACTTCCAATATTTTGTTGAATTAACTCTTATGTACTTAATGTTTTTGTTGTTGTTTTGAACGATTATTTTTTATTTTAAATGAGATATTTTCAATGGTTGTTGCTGGTTTAAAGGAAAGCTGTTGTTTTTTCAGATCTAGTATCTAACAATGATGCACTAATTGAATATTGAATATATTGCGGTCTTGCTCTGTGCAGTCACTATGTAGGTGCCCAGGATACATCAAAGCAGAGAGCATGAATCTTAACTTCTAGGAGCACATATAATAAGGGGTTAGGAGAATAAACAGATAAATGTATACTTGTCTTTTGTAAGGGGAAATGGTGAGAAAAATAGAAGGCAGTTCTGCAATGGAGAACCAAGAAGGCTTCAGAAACATGGAGGCATTTCAGTTAGTTCTGATGGAAGAGGTAGAGCTCATTAAAAGGGATTGGGCAGTAAATGAAGTAACCTGGATAGGGTGAAGGGGTCATGGATTATCTTAATTGTGTTTTGTTTTACTACACATATTAAAAATAGTTAGTGTCCTACAATTAAGCACTGTTTCTTTAAAGCCACAGCCATTCAAATCTGGAAATCTACATAAGTAATAATAACAAAAGGAAGGGAAACAAAAAAGAGAACCTGAATTCTGGACATTGTGGCTCAGTTGGTAGAAGTATTGTCCCCCAACAAGGTACACAGAATGGTCAATGGTTCCATACCCTGTCAGGGCACATACCTAGATTGTGGGTTCCATCCCCAGCTGTGGTAGGTGAGAGAACTTGAAAATATATTACAATTAAACACTGAAATGTTCCATAATAAAGTTTAATTTTAGTGAAACTTTTCTCTAAAAATTACCAAACTAAACAGTTCATCACTGCAATTCTAAAGTGGGTTAAAGGATACCAAACCTATAGATAAACTGAGTAGAGTGAAAATTCCTTTAAGCTGATTATTTATACATCTACTATTTTGAGAAAAGAGAGGGAACAGATATGCATGTTTCTGTATTTGAACATGGTTTCAATATGTAAAATTAATCTTATTTACAGTTTAGCTAATTAAATAGTGACTACAGGCAGCAGTAATACATTTGTTGGTGTCAATGCCTAGAAATTAGAGTTCAGAGTTATACACTTAAACTCTCCCTCAAAGAAAAAGAAAAGTTACTTATGGAAGAAAACACAATTTTATTTAAAGCATATTGTGCGAGCCACGTCCCACGTGGTTCAGGGTTCGGGATCTGGAGAAGGGTTGTGTGCAAATGATAGAGACAAGACAAGAAATAATTTGGAAATACTGGGGGCCAGGCGGGAAGCCCAATGCATAGCTCTGGCCCTTGCCAGGGCTCAAGGTTCACCAGCATTCCGGGGTCCTTGTTTACACTTCTCTGATAGTGAAGACAATGGGTAGCTTCCAACAGCATATATTAATACAATTTAAAAATGTTCATTGGAAAACACTTATTTGTGTCATGCTTCAAACATATAAAATGAATGAAGTTAAAGAGTAGTTCCCTAGGATTTCCTAATTAAAGATAAAGTGAATGTGCATTATATTTCCTGGCCAAATAAGCATTATTCAATCAAGGCTTGAAGGCAGTGGACGTGTCTGCTTGACCTCAGAACCCAGGGATTTGCTTGTTTTAATGGTTTTGATTATTGCGAAGTCATGGAATTGGCAGCTTGTGGTAACTGTGGTGTAAGTAAAATTATAGACACTGTCTTCTACTCAGTTTTATTTAAATAGCTTGATTCTGAGTCTTCTAATGGGTTTGAATCTACTTTGTCAATGTTAATAAGACCTGAATTTATTTTTAAATTGAAGCAGAACACATTCAGGGTTTCTAGGGGATCTATTAGCACTGTATTTATTAATGCTCATTGAACACTCCTGCTTGGATGCTTGGAGAATGGGTAATCATACACTTTTAGAAAGCAGGCTTCAATCTTCCTTCCTGAATGTTTGGTGTGTGTGTGTGTGTGTGTGTGTTGTTGTTGTTGTTTGTTTTTGAGACTCAGAGAAATATTTTTTAAAATGTATTACTTAATTGAATGGCAAAAACATAATAGCTTTGACTTCTGGGAAGCTTTCTCTCAGATATTTTGCAGAAACCTCTCCTCTGACACCCAGTAGAACTGGCAGGGGATGTTCGAGGTGACTTTTAAGTGAGCAATATTTTTTTATTTTTTTATTGCATCCAATTTTATAAATTAATTATAATGTAATACCAATATTTTAAAACCAAAATAGCAGCAAAAATTATCACAGATAAAGCTAAATCACATATCCATGCAGGTCTCACACTGTAATTGAGTCACATTTGCTGGGAGAAGTCCCCCTGCTGGTCACTGTGTGCAGGACCCAGCAAGGCTCAGTGTACATGCGGTTTTGAGGGACTTTGCTCTGTGTCTTATGTATACACAGCAGAGAAGAAGACACACAGATATTCTTTCCTTTTCAAAGACCTGGGTATAACTAGTTTGGAAAGAAAGGTGGAGTGTTTCTTCTTAGGAGCTATTTACATATATAGTCACTTATATGACACTAAAGTAACTAGAGAGAGCACAAATATGGCATGAACAGCAGGAATTTCCCATTTGGGATTTTGTCCTATATTTTCCTATGTATTATTTTAACCCTCAGGTGTTCTATATTCTGTAAAGTGTTGCCAAAGCATGGTGAACGTCAGAAGAATTCTCTGTGCACTCACTATAGCTGCAAATACAGCAAGATTTTTTATTTACTCATGCTTTTTTCCACTGGAGATAGTCCGTTTCTCATTTTATTGTGCTTTTTAACTATTTCTAATTGGCTTTTGTTCTTCTTTTCTGAGTGTATGTATGTGAGGTTGCATTTGGCTTGGTGGGGAAGTCTAGAAGGATCTGGAAACCCTGATGGAAAGGTGGGGACAAGGTTCATAGCCAGGTAAAGCTGAGTTTGAAACTTGTTCCAGTTTTTCATTCTTTCCACAAATACCTGTTGACTTCTGGCCCTCCTGGTGGTTGTGGCATTCATGTTTCTGCCAGGTGCGCCCATGTGATCTTGGGCAAATTACTTCAATGCATTGCACTTTAAGCTCCTCATGGGAAAAATGAGGAAAATAATCCTTCCCTTTGTGAAGGTGAAGAGGCTCATATAAAATGCAAGGAGATAGCATGTGCACACATGTGGGGTGTGCATGGAGATCTGCATGTGGGGGTGAAATTCAGCAGCTCTTAAAATACTTCAGATCCCACTTATGGGAGTCCCATTAGGCAGGCTAATTTAAAAATTAGTTGACTGTTTTAATCTTTTGAAATTATAAGAGAAGACAGAAAAGCACTAAAACTAAGCTTTGAAAATTAAAAAAAAAATATA
>NW_005355584.1:3287130-3316660 GCF_000412655.1 Myotis brandtii
GTTGGCAGTTAATTTGCATATCTCCCTGATTAGCCAATGAGAAGCGTGTCGGAGGTATGGTTAATTACCATGTTTGTCTATTATTAGATAGGATATATATATATAATGTGTATATATATATATATATATATCCCTATTCCTGGTAAATGTTGTGTTTTTTAAATTTATATTAAATCAGTCCCAATAACCACACCAAAAAATCACCCTTATATCAATGCCCAATGATATAAAAGTAACATTGCATGGCAGCTATTATTATAGTACTGTGTTACTATCAAAAATAGTATAAAAGTATGACAAGTATTCTACTATAACAGAGCTTACTTCTTGAAATTCAATAATTACAGTTCCTTTTGTGTCCACCTTACCATCTTGTGGTAGGATTTTGAAGACATTGGAGGACAAGAGAAAATACATTTAAAGAGTCATCTCTGTACATAACATCTATTGATGTACAAATTAATAGGAATGATTTTGAACTATAGTTCTTATAAAGAAACGTTTTTTAACATTTTATTTTAAAGAAACCTTTTTAAAGCTTTACTCCCAATGGCTCATTCAAGCATGAGTAGCACAGGCAACTTAAACTTACAAGTTATTTCTGAATCAGAGAATTCCATTCTTCGGCCCACAGAACATGCATGGGACAGTGTAGCAGTCAATGTAGATACAAATCTGTTTTCTTTCTTATAATAAAAATATCAACTGCCAGGGGATGTACACAGTAATTGTTCATTCAACAGCTGTTGCATGTGAAAAGCACCCCAGGTGTTCTGTGATATAAAGAGAGGGCTCAGGTAGAAATGAAACACTACCACGCATAATGCAGCGCTGAGTATTTTGAGTGCTTTAAGAAAGACACAATAAAGTTTTTTCAATATTGAGAGAAAAGGACAAATTGTTCTTGCTGGAAGGAGGGCAGAGTTCAGAAAAATACTTTAAAAAGGCGATAACATTTAAGCCAGGGATTAAAATATGGTTATCCTGGGATATGCAGAAATGGGGTAAGAGAACAAAGTAAAGGATTCAGAGGATTTGGATAATCCTAAATTGTGTACAAACTCTGCATAATTAATCAGTCTTTCATTTACCTTGTGTTTTATTATTTTTTAAATTTCACCATGAATGTTATTTTTGACTTTATTCTCTTTCCTTAAAATAAAGTAAATTTTCTCATCTTATGAATGGTTACAAAATTAGCTGGAATTATCCCTTATGTGCTTTTAGGTTTTAGCTATTTTTAAGGATTCTTAATATGCTTGGCAAATTATTTTTTCAGCAATAGGAATTTAATTTCTGTTTAAAACTTTTTTACATGCCGATTACTGTCTTAAAAATACTTGTATTTTCCCCTCATAACAAATATTGTAGTCTTGTAATTATACATAATATATATATACATATATATATATATATGTTATGTATATTATGTAAAAAATATAAGTATATTAGCGTTTCTCTCTCCCAATAACCAAGCTCACTAAGGTTAGGGACCATCTGCATTTTCTCACTACATTCTTATAAGACAGGCTGACCCTTGGAAGGTGTTCTATACATACTTATTGAGTTAATACACAAATATGTGGAGTTCACAATGATTTTATATATAAATACTGATGATAACTCAGATTTTTTCATTTGATATAAAGAGGGTACATAGAGGGTAGTCTACTTTTCAATGAATGCATTAGTAGATTCATGGTCTGAATTAAAAATTTGGAAGTTCTAGCATTCTGAACATGATTTTTACGTATTTTTTTTTTAATTTTCTATGTTGATAGAAAGATTTTGGTGTCTGAATGTGAACACTGACTACGCGCTCAATTCATAGCTCCCCTCTCAGCAGGCAGCTAGAGACAGAACCCTTAGGAGGCCTTGTGAGAATACCAAAGCTTAGTGGTCAAGTGAATAGATTCTACAGCAACACTGTTTAGGGTTAAAACTCTGCTCCAGTACTCACTGGCAATGTGACTTTTGGAAATTGATTTCCTCTTTGTTCTTCACTTTTCTCCCTTGCAAACGGGTGTTGGGATGAAGACTAGATGTGTTAAATCATTTAGAAAAGTGATGCAAGTAAAGTGCTATAAAGGAGTGTGTAATTATTAGGTTATGATTGTCGCCAGGGGACCTCACTCTTCTGACCACTGCTGCTTAGGACAGAAGTTACTCTTTGAAAGCTGGAGAGATCTGAATCCATATCTGCTTTTTGGATATCTCGACCTGTAAAAAATAACTGATGGAGTGCCATATGTGTTCCATTTGTTTCAAATTCTATTAGCTGACTCGATGGTGCTGTAGATAAACTCTCAACTCAGCATGACTTCAAGACCATTCAGGATCTGCCCTTTGCCTTTCCAGCAGTTCCCTGTGCTACTTTTTATCTCCCTTGTACCACATGCTCTAGACACGTAGAATTACCTGCTTCTGATTCTATCTTGTGTCAGGGAGTTGCTCATATTGCTCCCTACACATAGACCTGCAACAGTCTTCCTACTACATTTGCCAATTTAAATTCTCGGATATCATTTCCCTAGAGACGGTGATCTCAAGTCCAGGGTAGAGCTTTGTAGTGAATTTTAAAATTGGGAATTGAGTCCTCCAACTTTGTCCTTTATCCCTATTGTTTTGGCTATTTGGGGTTACTTACAATTCCATATTGAGTTTTGAATCACATAAAGTTTTGCAAAAGGCCAATGGGATTTTGATAGGAATTGCACTTACTAAGTAGATCTATTGCTGGGTGGGGTAGTTCCATTTTAACCACTATGTGTTCTGATTGATGAACGTGGGATGTCTTTCCATTTATTTCGGTCTTCTTTAATTAATTTTGGCAATGTTTTGTAGTTTAAGTGTAAAAGTCTTCCACCTCTTTGGTTGCATTTATTTCTAAGTACTACATTTTTGATACTATTATAAATAGAATTGCTTTCTTAATTTCACTTTCAGATTATTCCTTGCTAGTATATAGAAATCCAGCTGAGTTTTTCATGTTGATCTTGTATTCTGCCACTTTGCTGAATGTGTTTGTCAGTGCTAACAGGTATTTGGCTGTATGTGCGTGTATTTTTTAGGATTTTTCTATATAAAAGGTCACGCTTTCTGCAAATATAGATACTTTTGCTTAATTAAAAAGTTTTTGGATGCCTTTGATATTTTTATTATCTAATATTTCTGGCTAGCCCTCCTAATACAGCATAGAATACTAGCAGCCAAAGTGCTCATTCTTGTCTTGCTCCTGATCTTAGACCGAAAGCTTTCAGTCTTTCACTATTGAGTATAATGTTAGCTGTGGGTTTTTCACAGATGCCCTTTATTAGGAAGGATGTTTCCTTCCATTTCTAGTTTATGGAGTGCTTTTATTATAAAAAGGGTTTTGGATTTGTCAAGTGCTTTGTCTGTTTGAGGTGACTATGTGACAGGGATTTTTTTTTTCTTCAATCTATGATGGTATATGACTTTGATCTATTTTCATATGTTGAACCACACTTACATGCCTGAGATAAATCCCACTTAGTCATGGTGTGTAACTCCTATATAAAATAGACAAACTCCTAGAAACACAGACTACCAGAACTGACTGAGCAAGGAATTAAAAAAAAAAAAATGCATGAGATGATCATGTGACAGGGATTTTTCCGAAAATGCTACCTTAGCCCTGGGAATGCTCTGATTCAGATGAATTAACCATAAGCCCTCATGCTGGTCATTCAGGGAGCTTTTAGACAGGTCAAAAAACACACCACAAGTCTTTGAGAATGACGCCCATGTGTCCCCTCTGGCACCGGCAGCCTGCACCAGGAGTCTGGTCTGCTGTTTTTCTGGGCCACCACTGATCAGGAGACTGGGAGATGTCCTGCAGGCAATTAAAATGCCACAGCTGTCTCTCAGGGCAATGCAATAGCATCTTTCCTCAAAAAGCTATCCCTGGTGGTTCTGTTTTGGGCTCCATTCCAGAGCTCTGCAGAAGTTAACTCTGACAGTGGTTGCTGGTTTTCAGTGGCTTTTGTGCAAAGATGGAGCCTCGGAGGGCCCTCCCTACACTGAGATTTTGGTGATGTCACTCCATATTGGTTCTCAATGGTTGATGACACTGTGCTTGATTCTTTATGGGAGATCATTAGATGTATTTTTGAGGACGGGATAGCAAGGCCATGTCCTGTCTTTTACATCAAATATTAAAGACAATGAGAAGTGACATATTTAATATGTTCAGCAAATACTTATTAAATGGCTTTTATATATATTACCACATTTTAAAAAGTAGAAAATAGCAAAATACAAACTATAGATTAGGGTGATCAAATAATTTATCACCAATCCTGGGTGCTTTGAAAGTGAAAAGAAGAGCCCAGCAGTCTGGAACTCGAGATTAAGTTGTACCCGGACTGTATCGACTACCAAATATGTATGACCACTCTAGTTCAGTCTTACTCTCCAGTGATTGATAAACTTGACCTATGGTCTAGTCCAGGGGTGGGCCACAATGGGTTCTTAAACTGGACCGGAGGGCCGGAACAAGAGCATGGATGGAGTGTTTGTGTGAACTAATATAAATTCAAAGTAAACATCATTACATAAAAGGGTACGGTCTTTTTTTTTTTTTTAGTTTTATTCATTTCAAACGGGCCGGATCCGGCCCGCGGGCCGTAGTTTGCCCACGGCTGGTCTAGTCCCTTATGGTTTTTAATTCCTAGTTTTTTATATTCTCTTATAGCTGTGCAAGGAACTTGTTGCTAAAGAGTTGGGCAGAGGATAGACAGCTTTAAATGTAATACATTTATGAACAGTACTTCCTATTCTCATTTAGGAATAATTAAATTTATGGAACATATTACATTGGAAACCTTACATCACTGTTGTAAAAATTTAATTTAATATGCAGTAATGAGTGACTAAGAACTTGTTTATTTTTAGTCTTAAGTCCTTTTTCAGTTAATTTTTGTGTATGCTGTAAGATAGGGTTCAATTTTATTCTTTTACATGTGAATATCCAGACATCCTGTGTTCATGGATTGTTTAAATGTACAGGCTTCCCCAAGCAATCTATAGATTCAATCTCTATTGAAATCCCAGAAACATTTTTTACAGAAATGGATAAGCAATTCTATAATTCATATGAAATCACAAAAGACCACAGATACACATCGCTACATCAGTCCTGAGAAAGAATAACAAAGCTGGAGGCATAACACTTCCTGATTTCAAAATATATTATAAAGCTACAGTAATAAGAAGAGTATGGTACTGGCAAAAGCCATCATGTTGACAAGTGGAACAGAATAGACAGTCCAGAAATAAATCCATACATATGTGTTCAATTCATCTTCAACAAGGATTTTAGGAATGCATGATGAGCAAAAAAAAAAAAAATAGTATTTTCAACAAATGCTGTTGTGGAAAGTAGTGGGTAAGCTTCTAACAATAATCACAGGATTCCAGCAGATTCTGGAATTCTGTTCTGGCTGGGGAAAAAAGTCACTTGGTCTATTTTATCTCTTAAGTCAGCAGAAAACCTTTGCTACATTTAGGGTCTATAAATTAATTTTGTATGTGTTTATTTTACTACATAAAGTGAATATGGCTTGAACTATTTTAATAGAAGTATATACCCATATACCCACATAATATATATGATTATTGATATATTTTATATATTCACATATTATTTGTGTGAATATGAAGAATTCATACTATAAAATGTCTCAATGAGGGTTTTTCCCCCTAAGTGCTTTCTCTTTTTTGGTATATGGGGCATATTTGTTAAAATAGTGTACAGTCACAATTGCATATTGGGAAATATCTGATCATAGAGTTATGAAGTAAGATCCGTAGGATGTTAACTGACAGCAGATGAGAAGCATAGAGCATTTTAGAGGTAAATGTCACAGGATGAAATGTAAAATATTGGCAATCCTTCTTTCTCAGTAAAATTACCTGCAGCTGTATTGGCAAAGGACTTGTCATTTATATCCAAAAAGCTGAATTATGGGCAATTTGAACTCATTTATCTTTTTAAAATTCAATGCAAATAATGACAACATTAATCTTTTTTTTCCTCCAAAAGAATGAACAACTAGTTTGAAATGCCAATTCTCTTGGAGATTTCCATGACTACAGTGCATCCAGATTAAAATCCAGAATTTAAAGGAGAGATTAAAGACTCTAAATTTGTTTTAAGTAGAAGAAACACAGATCTCAAATTTGTTTCTACCATGTAAAAAATTATCATTCAAGCATTATAGTCAAGGACCATATCTACAACATCAAAATGTGTGTTATATTAGAATTATGCAGAAACTTTGTTTTTCTTCAGGAATACATTTTAAAACTAAATTATTTTCTATTTCTTTATTTTATAATAATCTAACCTCAATAAAGTACACTTTAGTGACAACTAAAATTTGCTTTTTATATATTCTAGGGCTCATCAGTTTTTTTGAATGGTTGGCACTTTTCTCATTTTAAATCTACTCTTCAAGTTTCTTCTTACCCTCCTTGTTGGTCCTCATGTTGAGTTGATAACACCAATGATAACTAATGGCTAACCTTTATTGATGCCTTCCTTAACATGTGTCCATGTTCTCAGCATGTTACTTTTTAAATAATTTTATAGCTACCTCTTCCTATATTTGAGGAAAGTTAGGTATCTGTGACTAGAAAATTCCAAAACAAGATTAAAGCCCAGTAGTTCATCTCCCGAACCTGTACTCAGAACATTCCACTTACTGCTTTTGGCGGTGATTATCTTCTGTGTCTATATTTAATTCTCCATGACTAAGCTCCTGCCACTGTAATTAGAACTCTCCTGTCACTGAGTTCAATTAATACGATTGCACAATTTCCATTCAGGAAAAAAATCTCAACAGGAACCATGAAAGCAGTATATTCATTACATCTGTTATTTGGCTTAAATATATGTAATTGATATATACACTTCAGACATTTTTATAAAAGGATGTAATACTATTTTATATTGTATCTATGCATAAAGGTCATTAAGTAAAGAATCTACTTTCCTATTCATGTGTTATTTGTGTTTCATATTTCTTTAATATCATTTGTGTATATCATTTTTGTAATCATTATTCTCTCATTATCCATGTTGATACTTAAAGTGTCTCCAAAATGGCCAGTGAGACCCTCTCCTGGCTAGTTTCTGTGTGTCCTCTTCACACCCCTATCAGCTTTTCAGCACTTACTTTCTGGCACAATACAGGCAGACCTCGGGTTATGTCGGACTCGACATAAGTCGTTTCGTGGTTACATCGCCATCTCCCATTTATCTATAAACAAGAAAGTTCTGTCATTTCGACGTATGTACATATGTGCTTTATTTTTTTACTAGAGGCCCGGTGCACAAAAATTTGTGCACTCGGGGGTAGGGGGGGTCCCTCAGCCCGGCCTGTGCCCTCTCGTAGTCTGGGACCCCTCGGGGGTGACCACTTGCTGGCTTAGGCCTGCTCCCCGGGGGATTGGGCCTAAGCTGGCAATCAGACATCCCTCTGGCAGCCTGGCAGCCCTCGGGGGATGTCCACTTGCCAGCGGGGAGCAGATCTAAGCTGCAGTCGGACATCCTTAGCGCTGCTGAGGAGGCGGGAGAGGCTCCCACCACCACCGCTGTACTGGTAGCCGTCAGCCTGGCTTGTGGCTGAGCAGAGCTCCCTGCTGTGAGAGCGCACTGACCACCAGAGGGCAGCTCCTGCATTGAGCATCTGCCCCCTGGTGGTCAGTGTGTGTCATAGTGACCAGTCATTCTCAGTCTTTCTGCTGTTAGGGTCAGTTTGCATATTACCCTTTTACTATATAGGATAGAGGCCTGGTGTATGGGTGGGGGCCGGCTGGTTTGCCCTGAAGGGTGTTCTGGATCAGGGTGGGGGGCCGGCTTGGGTGCCTGGCCAGCCTGGATGACAGGCTGATGGCTGTTTGCAGCTGATCACACCCCCTTCAGGATGGGAGTCCCCACTGGCCAGTCTGGGTGAGGAGCTGAGGGCCGTTTTCAGGCTGGCGGGTGACATTAGCCAATGGGAAGCGTGTCAGAGGTATGGTTAATTACCATGTTTCTCTATTATTAGATAGGATTATTTATTTACCACAAGTAAAGGTAAGGAATTGTTTTATTTCTTTTAAATATGTTTACTGTTTCACTTAATTACTGCTGTGTATGTGCTCCATGTGAATGACATAGGTGCTTATGTAGGTGGGTTCCAGCTTACAGCGAAAATCGACGCGCCGTAGGAATGGATCTCCGACGTAACCCAAGGACAGCTACTGTATATACGGAGTGTTGGGAGAGGAAGAAACTCTTCTTTACCAAAGAATGAGCAATAAAAATGTTAAATGAGTGCTAGAAATAGAAGAAATGTTTTACAATCACGAAAGTAAACACTGGATCACTCCGACATCATTGATTATTGAGTGAAAATAGGAAAGTGAATATTCACAACTTCAATGATAAAACTTATCACCAAGAATGGGCCCAGTGAGGTAACTATATTCTTTTGCAATGATGCAAAGCAAGGAGGTATACATATCAATCATAATGTAACATATCAATAATATTTTAATAACATAATAAATATATTGACATAGTATACTTATATATACACAATAATTTGAAAGATACCAATAAGTTTTTAATGCATGTAAAACCATGCCTTTATGCTTTATATAAAGCTACTGGATGGGCTTGACCAATGTGTTTGTACCTAAATATATTATATTAATGTTTCTACATACACATCACATATCATGAAACAGCAGTTAAATATGAATTCATTCACACCTTTTCATGGGCAGTAAAGAAGTTGAATCAGATTCACAGACAGTGAAGAAGTCATGTAGCAAGCTCATTGGTCTGAGAAGTTTATATTAACTGACACTTTTGTGGATTTATTACTTTCCAACTAAACTTCTGAATCTATCATTTTTTTTAACTTGTACAGAACTGGTAAAATAGTGGCATCTATTCTAAAATAAAAAGTGTGTTTTCTTCTTTCCATAGTTCATAAGCATTATTTTAAAAGCCCACTTATGTCTTTCTTGGGGTTTCCTCTCAAGCCAGGCCATGCTCACCTTGGAATTCCCAAAGCAGCAGCACCTTCTGCTTCTCATAGAGTCCTTTTATCTTGTCTTATTTGTGTGTGTAACTGTGTATTTATTTGTTTTTATTTTCTACTAACCATAAGGTTTATGAAAGCAAGCATCATGTGCTTTTTTTTAACTGTGTGTTCTCAAGATCTAGCCCAGATCTTGACAGAGGTTATTCCAAACCATTTAGAAAATAAAATGTTAGTCTTCTTGCATAGAGGGGTGTGTGTGTGTGTATGTGTGTGTGTGTGTGTGTGTGTGTGTGTACACACACACATGAGTGTGTGTCCTCAAACCTCCCCTTGGACTGTGATGGTTAAGAATATTTACAAAATGTATATCCTCAAACATCAGCTTCCCATGAATATTTTGATTACATTATTGCTTCTTTCCATTTTGGTATTAAAAATTCTAAATGTCATGGGTATCTAAAGGTATATTTATTCAACACATTCTTATAAATGATAGAAAGACCCTGTCCGATTTGTGCTAGATTTTTAGTCTTTATTTTTATTAAAAGCTTCAGTGAATTGCTTTGGCTTAAAGAAATGTTTTTATAAAGCATCCGTGCAGGGTATTAACTGATTAATCCTTCTGCTAGAAGATTACAAAAACCCTCAAATCTGTGCAGAATTCAACAAATCCAGATTAATAGGATTTAAGCATTGGAGAGGTGGTTTCTCTTGGGAGCTTGAGCAATTATTTTAACTCTACGGCCAAGTAACTTGAGCCATTAAGGATTGTCCTGCCTTTTAAATTCTCTGAGCAAGGAGGCATGGCTTGCAGGTCTGTTTTTCATTACCTTCATCTGTGATTTTTTTTTTCCATCCTGTTACTTGGAGGTTAGTCCATGGCTAGTGTTACGCAATCCCTGTCGCCACGCCCACTCACTCTGTTTTCCTTCTCCTAAGATTTCCTTAGTACTGAGCATTTGGAGATGGACTTTAGTATTTATGGGATGGCTACTTATTGTTGGCCTTACATATAAGAGTGTGTTCAGTTACTGAAACTCTAAAGTTTTGTCATCAAACTGACACATTTAACTAACTTACTCCTGAATAAGTTAGGACACTTGAAAAACAAGTCCACAGAGCACTTTCCAGTTCTATAGGCTACAAGGAATATGCTTTTCCCTGTCTCATGTGTATGTATGTGTGTGTGTTTTAACCTTAATTGTGCTCTTTCTCTTATTTAGATTTCATACTACTATGTCTGTACCATCAAGATAGTGCGTTAGCATCCTACTGACACCCAATAAAGCTTCAACTATAATCATTGTAGTTACTGCTACTTTTGTTTGAAAATAATCTTTACTATAGGCTTTTGTCAATATTTGTTACTTTAATCACTTCCTCCTGTATTAAATAGTATTCTGAACTCTGGACCTAAAAGCATAAAGATCTGGGCCGTCTAAATTTTTGGCAATTTTTAAAGTGCACAGTGAGTCCTGGGTTTTCAATGTAATTGTAAATTGTAGCACACTTAATGAGTATAATACCCAAACAGCATGCACATTGTTTTCGTAAACATGCTTGCATAATGATAGACTCATATTTGAAAAGAAATCATCTAATCAATGTGAATTCCAGTAATTTGTCACACTCCTGATGTGGGACTGACATTTTCCAAAAACCTTTTGTTGAAATCCTGTCTCAGAAGATTGTACATAAGATGTGCATCATGGTGGAAGGGCATATGTTTATTTTTGTTGCTTAAATTTTAGTTATTATGACCCGTTTTCATATTCTTTAAGGTGAAACCTATCCCCTGAGTTGTCTACATCTTTATCTTCAGATATGCTGACAGTTTGATGACATTTGATATTTTAAAAATGGTACTTTATAATGGATTATGAGAACCGAAAGCTAATACATAGTGACATTTTTATTTCATCATCTCCAGTCTAAGACACAGATGTTCAGTAAAGAATTTTGCTATAAAAAATTAATGAAGGAGGCCCTGGCTGGTGTAGCTCAGTTAGTTGTAGTGTTGTCTAGTATACCAGAAGGTGGCTGGCCGGTTCGATCCTCAGTCAGGCATATGCGGAAGGCAGCCAATCTATGTTTCTCTCTTACATTGATCTCTCTCTCTCTTTCTCTCTCTCTCTCATCAATCAAAAAAATTAATGAAGGAAAATGAATGAAAAGATAATGCAGATACATAATCTATAAAATTCTGTAGCTAAAACACTGTGATGTCTTACATTTGTCAACAAAACTTTTGCAATTTGGGTTCATGGTGAGCAGAGCCAGCCTGAATTAATTAACAATGTAAACTACAAAATGCCTTTAAACATGTGCGATATTATTATTATTTTTTTTAATATATTTTATTGATTTTTTACAGAGAAGAAGGGAGAGGGATAGAGAGCTAGAAACATCGATGAGAGAGAAACATCAACCAGCTGCCTCCTGCACACCCCCCAGTGGGGATGCGCCCACAACCAAGGTACATGCCCTTGACCGGAATCGAACCCGGGACCCTTGAATCCGCAGGCCAACGCTCTATCCACTGAGCCAAACCGGTTCGGCCATGTGCGATATTATTATATGTTCATTAGAGCCTGAAGAATCTGCTTCCAAGAACAACAAAAACAAAGATTACCTCATTTAAAAATTTCAGATCACACTTGTTATAATGTAAATGCTCCTCAAATTAATATATTTAAAATTATTTAATCTTCTGTAGCATCTTTATGTAACTTAATTGGCTATTAAATGATTTATTCAGAAAAGAAGTGAAACTTTACTTCATTCTCTGGCTCCATGCTATGAAAGTCTATAGTGTGTTGAACCCAAATATAGGGTGAAAGATTATAAGCACAAACACCCACACACACAAACACATACATAGAAACAGAAAACAATTTGCATATTTTATTGCATGGGATATTGATTTCTATTCTGATTGGAGGACCTTTAGTTTTCTATTAATATTTTTAATGGAAAGCAGATTTTAATAAATTTTGTGTCTTCATTTAAGACAGAAAAACATTGAATTTACTTTTTGTATTTTTATGATGTAATTGTAAAAGAATAAGCAAAATTTCTAATAAGATTGTACTATTGTCTCTTAAATTTAAATTTAATATATAATTGTATTTTTCTGCCTTTGAAAGGTTTTCAAAACAAACAAAGGAAAAAGAAAGAATGAAAAAAGAATCTTCAATGTATTTACTAATTAACCACACATGTAATACAAATAATTTCCTGTGGACAAAGATCCCAAAGATAGATAGATGATACAGATATAGATGTAGATATAGATGTAGATGTAGATATAGATATAGTATAGATATAGATATAGATATAGATATAGATATAGATATAGATATAGATAAAGAGAGAGAGAGGAAAGGGATGAAAAGGAAAAAAAGGAAGTAAGGAAGGAAGGACCCTTTTTCTGTTTACAATGCAGTATTATTTTCTGATTAATAAGGTGTTGATCCAAGTTACTTTCATATTGATACTGCGGAAAATTAAGATTTTCTTTCCTTTCTTTTTCTTAAATAGGACGGAGAAAAGACCATGAAGACACACATTGTCCAGGATAGGCAATGACATCAGAAACACCACTAGTTTTAATCTTAGTATTTTTTCCCAGGGGGTTGGGCGTAGGAGTCTGGGAAAGGACTATTCCATCCTGTCTGCATGGTATAATATAGGCAAAATATTAGCTCATTATCTTACTTAATAATATTAGAGGCCTGGTGCACAAAATTTGTGCATTGGGGGGGGGGGTGTCCCTCAGCCCAGCCTGCACCCTCTCCAATCTGGGACATCCCTCTCACAATCCAGGACTGCTGACTCCCAACCACTCGCCTGCCTGCTTGCCCCTAACCACTTCTGCCTGCCAGCCTGATCACCCCCTAACTGCCCTCCCCTGCCAGCCTGGTCACCCCTAAATACCCTCCCCTGACAGCTTGGTCACCACTAACTGCCCTCCACTGCAGGCCTGCTCCCCTCCAACTGCCCTCCCCTGCTGGCCTGGTCACCCCTAACTGCCTTCCCCTGCTGGCCATCTTGTGGCTGTGGGCGCCACCATCTTTGAGGGTGTGGCAGTCAATAAACATATTCTCTCCTTATTGGCTGTGAGCACTGCCATCTTTGAGGGTGGGGCAGTCAATTAGCATATTCCCTCCTTATTGGCTGTGGGCACCACCATCTTTGCCACAGCGTGAGGGTCAATTAGCATATTCCCTCTTTATTAGATAGGATTATAAAGAGGGGGATAGGATTAATAAGTGTTTGAAAGAATGATGAAAATATACCATATTCTGTTACAGCTGCCAAGAGATCATGTGGCAATCACAATAATTCCTAGTTATTGATAATTCATACATAAGATCATGTGGCAAGTATGACTGTAATTTTTTTTAAAGCAAGTATTTAACATAAATAAAAAGTTGGCAATGAACCAAGTAAGACTTTGGTCTAAATCAGCAATGTGGAATGATTCTGTTCCATACATTAAAACACAAGTGTTTCCAAACACTATATCATAGTTTTACAAGGAAATGAAATTTTCTTTCCTTGTCTATAGTCAGTGAATCTCTATCTGACTCATTATTGTATAAGTTAATAATTTAGCATGTGTTTTCTATAAAGCTATCAAGATATTATCAAATCAGCCCTAACCGGTTTGGCTCAGTGGATTGAGCATCGGCCTGCAGACTGAAAGGTCCCAGGTTCGATTCCAGTCAAGGGCACATCCCCAGTAGGAGGTGTGCAGGAGGCAGCTGATCGATGTTTCTCTCATCGATGTTTCTAACTCTCTATCCCTCTCCCTTCCTCTCTGTAAAAAAATCAATAAAATATATTTTTTAAAAAGATATTATCAAATCATTTACTTTCTTATATCTCATATAATGAAAACATTGATGCTTTAAAAGAATATATACTAGTAGCCTTCTATAAGCCACCAGATAAACACTTACTATGCTGGAATTACCCAAAAAGTATGTAAATATGCAGTTTCCTGTAACATTTGTGTGAATTATTTTTATGAGGCACACATTAACTCTTGGTTTTGGTATTTACAATTATTATTATTAATTATTGTGATGTCTTTATTTGAAGTGATAGGTGACATAACTAGTTATCCAAAGGATCAAAGAGAGGATGATAGCTCCCTAATTGTACTAGGAGTTACAGGACAGAAAAATGGCTTACAGTTTCAAAAAGCAATATTCCATGGTATGGGCAGTGATTTAATTTCAGTTATTTTATTACATTTTCAAATGAAATGAAAATTCCTTTTATTTTTTACTGTGTGCCTCATTATTAATTCATAATTTATTTTCCTTAGGTGATTATCATGATTTATGTGTTATTCCCTGGCTTGTATTGTAGACACAGTTGCCATTACATAACAGTGGCAATTTGATATTTTTCATTATAACAGAATTACTTTCCTCGTATGCAGCAAAGGAGGCTTCTGCATTTCAGGAAGCAAATTATGAATACTTATTTAACAAAGAAACATGTCACTGAGCAGATTCTTCCATTAATTGCTGGTACACTTAGAATTTCAAACTCAGTTAAACTCAACACATTAATAACACACCCAATAAATTTCATTGCCTGGTATGCACCAGGTCCTCTCAGTGGTGATGGGCAGTGTCTACCCTTGAAGAGTGTATGGATGGCTTGATACCTGGGGTTTCCACTGTGTTGTATATATTTATAGTGGGTGTTCATTTATGTATATTATATATATGTAATCTTGTATACTATGTTGTTTTGACATCCTAAAAAAACCTTTCTGGCTGGGAGAGGCTGCCCAACCCCAGCTAACCAATTTTTAGAGACCTCAAAGGACCCATCCCATAGTATGCCTTATCTCCTTTTTCTTGCCCAAACACCCCTGAAGGCAATATTTTCCTGTCTTATTCATCCCAAGGCCAGGTGGCAGGCAACTAGGGACCTTCCCTATAGCCCCAAACCCTATGAAATTATTCAAACTAGCCAATCCTAAACTATTTACCCAACAGGCCTTGCTTTTGCTGCTGAAACCCCAGTGAAGGCTCTGGCCTGACGCTTCCCCTCCTGTCTCCTAACCACCTGGCATCTTTCCTATGTGACTCTTTGTGTACCTGTCCCTGCCTCCAGTACCTGTCGGTAATATAAACCTTGTTTTCCTGAGCATGTTCTCTGTATCTTCTGTTCTGTACCAGACTGCCCATCTCATAAAACATCCACACATTCCTATCCATTTGTCTGTCATCTGTTTTCTGAGATCTGAGAAGCAGAGATGAGGCTGGAGAGAGAAAGAGAAGCCAAAGACATCAAATGGTTTGTGTTTAATTTTAGTAAGATTTGGGGCCGTTATAGGTTTCAAACTCAGATGATAGTTGGATACTGGTCTTAGGTTTGCATGAGTTCATTGCTACTGCATACAACACAGACAAGCACTTTCTAGAGTAACTCATTTATGAATGACCATCTAGAAAGAAATGGGAGTATAGAAACCAGCTTGACTGCGATAAGAGAAACTCACATCTGGGAGTGGTATTTTGAAACCAAAGCAGAGGAAGAAGCATAACATACTTCAGAGCAAGTTATTTAGGGTTTTATAACTCCTTGGATATTTGGGGCCAATGTGTGGGAGGAGTTCTTTCTGAAGACAGCACCTTTTATGGCTGCTGCAGAAAGTATGGTTTCTGTAGAAACTGCATGTGTTTGCTATTACTAATGCCGACTTCACTCGAAAGAGAAAGCATTATGGAATGGCCCCCATTCTGTGGGCAGATTTCTAAATCTTCAGTGTCTGCTGATAATGGGTCATTTCATAAAGCAAGTGGTATCCAACTGGCATGTCTCAGTGGTTGAGTATTGACCTATGAACCAGGAGGTCATGGTTTGATTCCCTGTCAGGGCACATGCCCAGGTTGCAGGCTAAATTCCCAGTGTGGGGTGTGCAGGAGGCAGCAGATCAATGATTCCCTCTCTCATCATTGATGTCTCTCTCTCCCCCTCTCCCTGCCTCTCTGAAATCAATAAAAATATATTAAAATAATTTAAAAATAAATAAAAAATTAAGCAAGTGGATTTTACTTGATTTGATGTCTTATTAATTAACTTATTTTTAGTTTCATGCAAGTTTAAACAATAAAGCACTGTCTCCTTATCCATAGCTTAAACAATAATATGCTATTTTAAATTCAAATCACTTAAATTTGTGTAACAGAGAAAATAATTAGGAAATCAGGAGAGATGGTAATCTAATATATATATTATACATATATATATACATATATATAAACTTATGAACCATTCCAGAAAGTTAACATGGAAAAGATGTTAGTGAAGGAGTAGAAAACAAAGTATAAGGAACTTTTCACTCATTCTGTCAGTAGTTGATGAGTTTGATTAGGTGCTGGGGCTAGAACATGGGAGTTTTGTTCTCATGGAACTTTTAGAAGACGGAGACAGCCAATAAATACTGAAGAAGTAAACAAAGACATAGATGAGGATAAGTGCTATCTAAGAATTTTTTAAAAGTGTGGTACCCTAGGGGACACAGGAAAGACATTCCAACTTAGGCAGCAGACTTGGTGTATTTGAGAAACAATTTGCAGAGACTCGTGGGACATTAATCAAGTGGGGCTTGGCGTGCCGTTTGGATTTTATCTCTGAAAGACAGGGCACAGTTATAAGCAGAGATTTGTCCTTATCTGATTTCTATTTTTGAAGGATCACTCTGGCTGCTATGTTAAAAGTGGATGCGGGATTGAGGAGACAGCAGAGAAAGGAACCAGGGAGACCATTTAAGATGCTGTTGCGATATTATCACATCTGGAATAAAATGCTAATCAGTAAATTCTGAGTAAAGAAATGCATGGCCTTTTGCTTCTCCTATCTCAGCGATGAGTTCTTGGTCAGGCAGGAAATGTAGAGAAACTTTCCAAGCACCTGATGAAATTTGCCTGTGCTCTTGCTGATGTTTTCCCCATTTTTTTTCACAGCAGGTTTAGTGCCACCTGGTTTCTTCATGTGTCCTCCATTTTATCACAATACTTAACTTAGCTGATTATGGAATAATAATCATATAATTGTTGTTGCTGTTATTATTGTACTAGTTTTATTTATTTATTGAGCAGGGACTATGATCATTGTTTTGCATGTAGTATCTCATACAAATTTATCTAGACAACTCTATGAATTAGGTCACATAAATGTCCCCATTTTACTGATAAAGACTCTGAGGTGTAAACTCACGTAAGATCCCTCCAGTTTCTATTTAGGAAAAGCAAGAAATCAATATCAGAAAACCACTTGGAATGCTCCTTCACCGGACTAAGGAGACTCAGCAAATACAGGTGGAACCTCCCAAAGACCACAGGCCAGATTCTGTGTTTGACACTCAGCCCAGGGAGCAGCGCAGCTCACAGGATGCTGCTGGCTCATTCCCTTATGGTGCTGGCTCTCCTGAGTGTCCCTGCAGTGAGATACCCCCAGGGACTTGGAGTCCTTAGAAGAAATGGTGCTGGATGACATTCTGCCTTTGGTCTGAGGTTTCTGGGGAGAGGTCTGGGACCTTCGCTGCATTGCCTTGGGATTTGTATTTCCTTATTGTTGGTGCCTGGTCCTCTGCCCTCCTCCCAGTTTCTGGAAATGATGATCCTAGGACTCCCCAGGGGATAGGCTCTTCCATTACTTCTAATACCTTTTAATCTTTGTCTTCACTCCCATTTCCGCATCAAGAGAAAAACTGAGGTGAAAAATACATGTCTGATCCCATTATTTCCTCAAAGAAACATTTTCTTTTTCTTTTCCATTTGTCCTCCAGCACAAAGCCTGGCCTGGAGGCATGCAAACTATCCAATTCAGATTATCCAATTCAAGAACTCTTTTGTAAGAAACAAAGAATGTCAATCATAGGTTATTCATATCATGTTGTTTTCTGCCCTGCTCTTGCCTGTGTTGAAGAAGCTCATACTATTTGAAACCTCTTCAAAGTCAACGGCTGGCTGGCGTTTGCTTCTTTCACAGCAGTGTTAATATGAACCAGAGGGAAAAGCACATTTTGTGTTTCCCTCATATAGTACAATTTCACAAGTATAATTTAGGTGGGAAAAAAATCAATATTATTTTAAGTAACTAATATAATTGTGCTTCCCACATTTGAGAAGAAGTTAAAACCTTCACTTAATTAAAATGAGGCCTGTCAGGTAGAATACTGGATACACTGTTAAAATAGAATTTCAGATAAACAATGAATAATTTTTAATGTAAGTTCCATACAATATTTGCATTTTTATTGGCTAAATCTAGCAACCCTAATTATAGCCTTAATTATAAAAGTATTGTTAATTAAAAGGCCAAATAACAAAAAATGTATTAAAGTGTTTCAAATTAGTTTACATAATTCTAATAATGAAATGTTGCCTGATATGGTACTAGTAGGTAGGATATTTCCTGTCGCGGTCACGGCCTGCTGTCCCTGTTAACACAGATTCACCTATGTTCTTGTCACCATGGAAGATCTCCCCCCACATATCACTTTTGCATCTGACCTCTGTGTCCCTACTGTGAGTCTCTGCTCCGGGGTCAATGGGGACCCTTACCACAGTGGCAGATCTTCCCATGTCCTTGCTGGATAATCAGAGAGTTGGGGTCCCTTCCATGTCACAAGCTTGCTGAAGGAAAGAGACTGAAGATTAACTACTTGTTGGAACAATTTCAAATTGTTTTGGCCACTTTGGCCACCTGGCTTGCTGTTGAGGCTTCTGGGGGGTGGGAATGGGGTGGGTACTGATTTCTAGAAATATAAACTCAAACAGGATATTAAATGCCCCTTTCTTGCTTTTGGCTTCCTATTCACCCTTTCTGGGTGTTTCTATCACCACCCCATTAGAAGTTCACACCTAATGGAGGGTTGGAGGGATAAAGGCCTATATCTATCTGTAATTCCAGCCTGATTTTAATCTCTGCATTCTCTGTCTCACCCCACCCAGCAGAGGGCAGCTTCCTGTCAGTAGTTTATAGTTTAGTCTCCCTGTCCTCTAACACTGGTTTAACGCTTGTTCTTGAGTGTAAAGTGGGCTTGTAAAAGTTAGGAATATTTTCTTTCTCCACATATTCAAGTTTTAAGACTCAAGAAAGATTTCAGAAATCCAGCTTTCAGATTCAATGACCCCTTTATCTCAGATAGTATTATCCTTCCTGTGAAAGGGGTAGAAACCATGGGAAAAGCTTCATTACAATAAGGTTTTCAGGAATTGAAAATATATTGCAAAATAATTTTTATATCTCCCATGATACAACTTTTGTGTGTGTGGGGGGGGGTGTCCTTTCTCTCTCTCTCTCTCTCTCTCTCTCTCTCTCTCTCTCCCCTTCTCCCCCCTTTCTAGGTTTAAAACCATATAATTGTGTGTGCATAATTGTAAAAGCAACATGGTCCTCTAAATATTAGAGAAGCAGGAAATCATCTGAAAGTTTGAGCAATTCTGATGCTGAATTTTGAGGTATAAGACAAAATTCTAGGCTGCTTTATTCAATATGACTATGAAACATTCATTTTACTTGAACTCATTCAGCAAATAAGTGGTTAGATCTTTAAAATAAAATTTTTACCTAAAAGTAATTTGAATTTGACTCTTGATATGATTTCTATAAGGCTTAATATATTCCAAGAGCCTATTCATTTGAAAGTGTGTCAAAATTCTAAAAGCAATTTTTCATTTCCAAACTAACTTATATACAGCTCCCTGGGAACTGCCTGTGCCTTCTTTGGCAAGAAAATCTTCAGTCATAACTTAACTAAAATAGTTCCAAAGGTTTCCTGATGCAGTGTTGGATAGTGTATATTCAGAGCTAGGGTAATTTTCACCAAAAGCAGAAACTCATGCTGTCTCATAATTCTTGTCAATAGCAAAACTAAAATAACCTTTTCGTAAATACTATAGCCAATGATATTAATTATCTATAAGTAAAAGCTTGAACCAAATCAAAAGGCATAACACAATGTAATGCTTTATTAAACAACAATGTATTTGTTCCAGATATTTTAAATTTAAAAAAAAATTAATTTATTGATAGTGACAGAGAGAGAAAAAGAGAGAAACATCAACTTGTTGTTCCACTTATTTATACATTCATTGGTTGATTCTCATATGCGCCCTGACCAAGGATCAAACCCACAACCTTGGTGTATCAAGGCAAAGCTCTAATCAACTGAGCTACCCTGCCAGGGCCAAAAAATTTTTTTTATCTTGGGTAAAATTTAAATATATAAGTACCAAATAAAACTTGAAATTCACTTTTGAATTTCAAATTGACATATTTTTATTTGTTTTAGCATGTTAAGGAAAAGTTAATAAATCATTACCAAAGAAATATGTAATTTAATAAATAGCAATTTTATCCTCAGTATTTTTACCTACTTCATTACAATAGGAAAAAATTATTTGTGTCACATATTAAACCACTTCAGAAAAAATAAAGAAACTGTGGTTAAGTAGAAGAAAATATTGGAGTGTTATTTCCCCTAGAAAACTGGGGAAACAAAGGTATTGTTCTTACCAAGAGTAAGTAGTTTACACAGCATAAAGTAAAACTCAGCATTAAGATCAGACCCTCTAGAGCAGTGATTCTCAACCTTCCTAATGCCGCGGCCCTTTAATACAGTTCCTCATGTTGTGGTGACCCCCAACCATAAAATTATTTTTGTTGTTACTTCATAACTGTACTTTTGCTACTGTTATGAATCGTAATGTAAATATCTGATATGCAGGATGTATTTTCATTGTTACAAATTGAACATAATTAAAGCATAGTGATTAATCACAAAAACAATATGTAATTATATATGTGTTTTCCGATGGTCTTAGGCGACCCCTGTGAAAGGGTCGTTCGACCCCCAAAGGGGTCGCGACCCACAGGTTGAGAACTGCTGCTCTAGAGACTCACTATATTGATTACAAATACTTACCTAATATTTTGTAATTTGCCCATTACTAGGATAGCAAAAAATAAAGTACTTTGAAATTAAAAGTACAAAACAAAGATGAAAACAGGAAACACTGATCCCAGATGGGCAATATTTTGACGAGAGAAATTAATTGTTTTCTGTGCTGTTGAGCATTGCCTTTGACTTTTCTGAGTGAGCCCTCATGTACCTTGTCTCTGTCTCAGCTTGACCTGGAATTGTCTTCCTGAAAGAAGGAAGCTTGATATTTATTGGCATCATATGGAGCTATATATCTGCTTGAAAATTAATTGTCTTCCTTTAGATATATCAGCTCTTCTAGCAAATATGTAGCAGCTATTCTTGTCTTACTTTCCACTTGAAAAGCTTTATTTTTGTCTGTTCTATTTTATAAATGACTAGAGGCCTGGTGCATGAAAATTCATGCACTAGAGGGGGGTCCCTCAGCCTGTCCTGCTCCCTCTCACAGTCCGGGAGCCCTCAGGGGTGGGAGGTGACTTGGCGATCAGGGGAAGGAGACGCCCCCATCACACCACACCTCTGCTGCTGCCACTGCCGGCAGCGCAAGCCTAGGCCAGCCCTGGTCACCTGAGCCTCAGCTGGCCCTGGGTGGCTGGGCAGCCACCATCCAAGGCTTGCCTGTGCCTCAGGACTGCCCTGGGTGGCTGGGCAGCTGACATCTGAGGCTTGCCTGTGCCTCGCCTCGGGCTGGCCCTGGGCGGATCCAGCCACACTGTGCGCCTGCCACCCCTCCCACCCTCTCTGCGGGGCTGAAAAGACTAGGGGACTCCGGTGGGGCTGAGGGGACTGGGCGCCGCCATCTTTGTGATGGCATGAAGGTTAATTTGCATATTCCCTCTTTATTAGATAGGATGATATTTTAGTTCTATGAAACAAGCATTAAGTAATCTGAGCTACTTTTCATAGGTACCTAACATCATAAATGCAGTTCTCCATGGGCACTTTTTTTTTTTGTGATTTTTGTTTTATTGATTTGACCTAGTTGTAAATTTTAAAACAGAGTTAGCATATTTTGAATCATTTTTAGTATGTAGGAATTTTAAAATACATGAATTTTTTTTATATATAAAGAATATATAAGAGCAAGAGACTTTTTAGATATTCCTAAAACTCTTTGTCTCAAAACGATTTCCTATGATCCTCTGATAAAAAAAGAGAACTCAGGTTTTTTATTTTCTGAAGAGTGGGTCAACAATAGAGATTCTTGGGAGACACATGTAATTGTCACTTCTTCAGTCATGGTTTTTGGAGGAGACAGATGGCCCTCTCAAAAGGAGTCATTAAGGAAATTGTGCTGTGGAAAGGCAGTGAATGGACGGGTTCAGGGAAAACAATAACAGACAGGAGGAGACAAGGGTCAGCTGCCACCAGCCCTAGGCCTGAAGGACAAGCCAAGGGATCGTGACCAGCACTGGAGCCCAAGGTGATGGCAGAGCCACCATGGAGTTGGCCTTGAGGAGAGGAGCAGTGTCTGTAGAACCCAAGAGAGGGAATGAGGGAAAGCAATAGAATCCCACTGCGCTCTCCCTCCCACAGCAACTTGGAGCTTCCCTTTATCAGAATCCCATTGGAATCATCTCAAAGCACAAGGGTTGGCTCTGCAGTTCATATAGGTTAGCCTGGGAATGCAGAGTAGGACAGTCAGATGAGGGACTTCTGCAGGGGCCAGTGGCACTTAGGACATAACTTCCATTTTTTTAAATATATTTTTTATTGATTTCAGAGAGGGAGAGAGATAGAAACATCAATGATGAGAGAGAATCATCAATTCATCGATTGGCTACCTCCTGCATGCCCCACATGGGATGGAGCCCTCAACCCAGGCATGTGCCCTGACTGGGAATCGAACCATGACCTTCAGGTTCATAGGTTGATGCTCAACCACTGAGCCATGCCAACTGGGCCACATCTTCCATTTTTATGAACACAATAAGAGACTACTTGGGTTGATTGGTTGAGATTGTATGTGAGTTCCACTAATGACCCCATCACTGGATTTATTTGCATAGCAGGCTTCATGAAGAGACTTTTGTAGCATGGGAATGGTGCTATGTGTAAAGATGGCTTTGGTAGGGTGATGACTGTGTGACAATGCTGTTTGAAATATAAATTTAAAGTTTAAAATAAAATTTGGAACTTTCCTATTTTGGAGGATCCTAGAACTGTTACAAAGGAGTGGAGCACCACAGAGGTGATGTCTGAAAAATGCCAGGGACTTCATTGTCCAAAAGTTTCTTCAAGATCTAAAATTTTATGTCTATCTTCTTTTTTATAAGGACCAGTTTGGTTCCAGTTAAAAGTAAAAAAAATGTGAGAATTAAATTTAATAAAGAGTTCTTGGATGAGCTGAGTATGAGGGAATATGACTCACCCACCTTGCCCTCAATATATAAGGAGTATTGAGCCTGTTGATAGGTAACAGTAAATACAGAGGCAAGTTTTGAAAGGTTCTGGGACTGAAAGAGTACAATCTTTTTCTCCATTTATATTTTGCTGCAGATATATCTTATATAATATGGTCACCATAATACATTTTTAGAGATTTAATTGTGAGCTTTTTGGAGTGAAAACAGTCCATTAATACAAATTGATACATGTAAATTAAAGCATTTTTCTCCAGGTAATTTATTCATTAACTTCAGCACATTTTTACAAAAAGGAAAATAGTCTTTGTCACTAATGGTTACAGTTACAAGGGAATTATAATTTATTCCCATAAGGAGAAAATAGTATTTAACACTGTTAAGTAGAACTATGAAAATAATTTAAGTAAATACTTATAATTAATAACGTATTTTGAATGTAGGATGACACTAACGTGATTGAACATTTTCTTTGCATCTGTTCAGTCTCTTGTGAGTATGTGGTAGTGACCTGATTTTAATTTGATTATCAAAACCACTAATAAATTTAGACATAAATCAAGAGGGAACAGGTCAATTCCAAGAGTTATTTAGAAATTGGCACACTCAAAACTCATTTAATTCTTCAGCGTCTAAACTAATGAGATGTTACATCCTATTTGTTGGCATATTAATATAGCTGAATGCATTGCTATTAATCAAATGTGGAACACTTGAAATGGTAAAATAAATACATCTTAACAGTACTGATAACTTGCCTCAAAATAATTTTAACTAATTTAAAAATAAATTATAAAGTTTCATTTTTAAATAATGGCTTATGGACTTTATTATCATTTTAGATATGCTTTTTGATGTGCTAATAAATAATACACTTGGGAAACTTTTTTCCTCCAAATTTTATCTAACTTTTGAGATGGCAAAATGAGTGTCAAAGATATGAATATCAATAGACTACCATAGTGACAAGAACCTAACGCATTTTTCATTGTTAGTTATTCATCCTTGACTAAATTATGTTATGGAAATGAGATAGATCATCTAAAATATTTCTGTAGCCTCCTCTATAATATGATTCTCTGAGTTTCTATCATCAAACTAAAGCTACTAATATATCTAATCTGTTTATTAAGATATTAGAGGCCTGGTTCATGAATTCATGCACCAGTGGGGTCCCTCGGCCTGGCCTGCAGGATCGGGCTGAAAATGGCTCTCTGACATCCCCTGAGGGGTCACGGATTATGAGAGGGCACAGGCCAGTCTGAGGCACCCCGCCAGTGCACCAGTGCACAATCAGGGCCTGGGAGAGACACAGGAGGTTGCCTGGCCTGTCTCGTTCAGTCCCTATCGGCCAGACCCCAGCAGCAAGCTAACCTACCAGTGGAGCGTCTGCCCTCTGGTGTCAGTGCACATCATAGCGACTGGTCAACTGTCTGCCCCTCACGGATTATGAGAGGGCACAGGCCAGTCTGAGGGACCCCGCCAGTGCACCAGTGCACAATCAGGGCCGGGGAGAGACACAGGAGGTTGCCCAGCCTGTCTCGTTCAGTCCCTATTGGCCAGACCCCAGCAGCAAGCTAACCTACCAGTGGAGCGTCTGCCCCCTGGTGTCAGCGCACATCATAGCGACTGGTCAACTGTCTGCCCCCTGGTGGTCAGTGCACATTATAACGAGCAGTTGAGTGACCTTAGCATATCATTAGCATATTACGCTTTGATTGGTTGAACGGCCCACTGGGTGACTGGACACTTAGCATGTTAGTCTTTTTTTTTTCTTTTTAAATATATTTTATTGAATTTTTACAGAGAGGAAGGGAGAGGGATAGACAGCTAGAAACATCAATGAGAGAGAAACATCAACCAGCTGCCTCCTGCACATCTCCCACTGGGGATGTGCCCACAACCAGGCACATGCCCTTGACCAGAATCGAACCTGGAACCCTTCAGTCCGCAGGCCGACGTTCCATCCCCTGAGCCGAACCAGTTTGGCAGTTAGTCTTTTATTATATGGGATATTTATCAGTTTTATTTGCAAATGCATGACTTGAGTTACACATATCCAGGTAAATAGGTATGATCTTTAACTTCAAAGATGTTAAAGTCTGGGATGTAAAATATTGGTGCTTGTCAATAAACAGACATCAAGTTTAATGTAGAGCTGAATAAACAACTTCATAGATAAATAAATGTTGGTATTTATTTCTTTTTGACATTTTCCCTAAACAGAGCAGTTTGGTGTGGACTGGATAGTACCTTTGTGTTGTACCATTTGAAAGCATGTAGTTATGGTAAGAAATGTCTTACACATGAAACACAGATATGGAAGACAATATGACATTGATGAAACTGAGATCATGGTATAGTGTGAGGATTTTTAAATAAGCACAGGACCATAGACAAAAGGACAATAATAGTCCAGGTATGTGATACGGGACAGGACAGGTTTTTCATTTTCAGGTTGTTGCATTGGTCAGAGGCTGCCCCACCACAGGGAACTGTGTAAGGGGAAGACTTTGCAGGACCCTCTGAAGAACTCACAGGTGGGCCAGAGATAGTTGAAGACTAGTCATCCTCAGCTAGGGAAGTAAAAATTCTTTACTTCCAAAGTGGGAAGGAAAGGGAAGAGATATTCATTCTTCTTCCCCTACATTCGCCTCCTAATATTCAGCACCAAAAGGGTAAGGCAGTGATCAAACATGAGATGGGGATTTTAAACTCTGCTGGACACAGCTATTCCCAGCAGAAAATTGTTCCAAATCTGAAGATCCACCCAAGTTTTATAAGTGAAATGGGGCATGAAAATTTCATATAGCACATTTGGGGGAAGAGACTGTGGAAAAATGAAATTTATTTATGTTTGTATGCTATGGAATTTAGAACATTCAACACTCTCATTATGTATATGATGGAAGGAATCATTTCAGTCTTGGGCTTCAGCTGCTGCTGAAGTGGACTCCCTGTTGCCAAAAGGGGAGTATACACTGAAAATAAAAATGACAAAACAGCCTGGCCAGCATGGCCCAGCGGTTGAGCATTAACCCATGAACCAGGAGGTCATGGTTCGATTCCCCATCAGGGAACGTGCCCAGGTTGCGGGCTTAATTCCCAGTAGGGGATGTGCAGGAGGCAACCTATCGATTCTGATCATTGATGTTTCTATCTCCCCCTTCCTCTCTCTGAAATCAATAAAAACATATTTAAACAATGACAAAACAGATTAATATTTTATGGAAGAAGGACAAAATCCATTTTAAAAGTTTCAGTTTGCTTAGCATATGCGTATCTCCCCTCTCTGGCATTTTTCTGTTTTAAATATTATTCGAGAAGATAAGGAACTTTATAAAAAAAATCAAAGAATTATATAAGAAATATGACGAACATAAAAGAACCTCCAAATATCTATTGCCTAGTTTCCATGCTTTAATGAAGCCATGCTGTCCAGTAGTCCTGAGACCCCTCTGTCTTAGGAGACTCATCCTGTTTACAAAGTGGAATCTTAGAAGACCTCTCTCTGGGGAGGATCTCAGGCTGCTTGGATGGAATGGGCCCTCCATCCTTCCATAGAGTTTTAACCGACTATGGAGTCATCACTTTCCTGCTGGGTTTTTTACCCCAACTCTTTCCTCTGTTGGCTTCTTGTCTTCTGAATCTTTGTCACAGGGGAGCCCTTGCAACTCCTTTGTCCTAGGGAACTACAGGTGGCATTCAAACCTCAAGAAACTCTTCCCTCCAGATTGTGATAACAAATTGTGCAGGAAAGAGTTGCTTAGTGGATACAATGCCTTAGCAGGATTTTGGGCTTAAATCATACTTAACTTTACAAAACTTAGAAAAGAAAGACCTTAGGAAGACACAGGTCTTTATGTTTCTTTCATACTTGTAGAGCCTCCTTTTTAAAAGTCAATTGCTTTCCTTTAATGATTAAAATAATTTTTTTGTCCAATAACCTGCATGCCAAATTGGGTTCACTCGTTTGATTATTTGAATCATTTTAATTTTTTCAAAAACAACAAGCACGTTTACTACCTCAAAATTAATCCTAATGTTTTATCTATGCTATCAGGAACCAAGAGGTTGAGGGTTTTGCTGACATCTGTGACCTTAATGTATTTTGAATCATTTAGGTAATTTCTAAATCCTAAGGCTTGAGTCTTACCACTAAAGTTAAAATAAGTGTCCAATAGGTCTCTCAAAACCAAGACTGGCTGAAATATTATTCTTATAAAACACTTTGATAAACCGATTCTATGTAATAGGTGTATTTTTTGAACAACCAGTCTCTATAATATAAGCAACTGAAATATTTGTTTTATAGAAGGAATTCAAATAAATATGTCAGCTTCATAAGTATGCATAGAGATACTCAGCTGATTTATTTTTGGTGATGGGAACAAAGCCTAAATTTAGAAGCTATCTTTCTTTTAAAGCACAGACCAAAAATACTTCCAGACATTTTCTGTTTTTGCACTTTGCATTTTTTTCAATGAATTAAAGAATCAGTATAGAAAAATCTGGATGTATTTTAAGCTTTGTGTATCATTGGGTAATATATTTTAAAGTAGTTGTGTGTCTTACTGACCCATGGAAAACTAAACATATAAGAAGTGCATTTTTTAAATAAATTTTAAAGATTTTCTAGAGTTACTTGAAAAAAATGACTCTACCATACTCATGTGAGGAAAGAGTTGTATATACAATAAATTTTTATCATTTGTGACAGTTATGTTCCATATAGTCTTCAAGAACATTCAATCAGCTAAGACTAACCCATTTCTCATAGGAGAAGTACAGAGTTGGGTCCAGTCATCTTGGTTACAACATTTTCTTTAACCAATTCATAAGTATATATCTGTTTAAAGACACATTATTTAATATGTATTTTTTTTATTTATTAACATTGAACTCCTGGAAACAGGCCTATAACTCATGCCTACATGGAGTTTATCTAGAATATGTATTTTCCCCCTAAGGCACATCAGAACCTGTCTGTGCTTAGAAACACCAGACAGCACCTCAGAATGATGCTTGGGGGGATTTCAAACAGTGACGCCACCAACACAAAGCACACAAATGTAAAAAATATGGCTAAGGATGCCTTGAAAAAAGGCACATGTTTGCAGTAAGAGAGCTGAAACAAAACCGCGGAGCATCGCTTTATTGGGCCTCAGCTGGAAACATGTGGGTGCTGGTTGATTCCAATGGGTCTTGGGGTTACAAAAAAAATACAAAAGAGTAGATGAATTTGCAAGTATATAATTCACACATAATGAGGATCAACTGTGTTCCACGGTGTATCCTTTAGTTTACATCCTTTTGTTGAGATTTGAGTTGGGACTCTTTGAATCCCAGGTTCGGCACATGGTGGCCCAGTGGATTTGCAGTTCAGATGAGCCAGGGCTAAAACTGAGTCCAAAGGCTTTGGAGCAGTTTGATTTGAGATCTATTGAGTCTAATTATATTTTTTAAATGGCTTTTATGTTAGATATGTTTATTGTTTAAAATTTGTTTTTAATGTACTTTAAAGTTTCTTAATGGGTAGGAAGTTTAAAAAAAAAAATAAGAAAAAAACGGATCATTTTCCCTAGACAGTTGGAGAGGCATGGCTTTGGATGGTCATTTAACTGTCCCCATGGGTCCAGAACATAGAGCAAATAAGGCAGCAAGCAGATACCCTGTATCAAGTCCCTCATTGTCCATCCTCAGGTATCCCTCATCCCAAGTCTGTGCCTGAGAAGTGAGGACTTAACCCTGTTAGCATTATTCTGCACTGAGTCATCTGAGGAGTGAGGGAAGGCCTGGTGGACTGCTGACTCGTCTTTTTATCCTGAGGAAGACGGAACTGGTAGTGCTTTAGGAATAAAAATGTTTTTCTGGTTTGGTTTCAGTGACCAGACAAAATATTCTCTAACTCTACTAAAATTTTTAAATGCAGACATTCTGTGTATCATGCCCTAAACATAGGGTGACGTCCATTATATTTTTCTCTTCTTCTACCACAAAAGAAAAATAATTCTAATAACTTAATTTTTTGAAAGATTCCCAAGAATGGTCTCAGATTTGCTTCTTTACCTCAGAGTGAAATAATTACAAAATTTCTCTCTATATATATTTATCATAAGTTTTATTAT
>NW_005355584.1:3316701-3331745 GCF_000412655.1 Myotis brandtii
AATACATATAATTTATATGTATATTTATATTACATATACATATATTTATAATAAATTAACTATTATATATTGACAATATATAATTAATGCATGTATAATTAATTTCATAATTATTCACAAACCCAAGTTCATCTAACAAGCACTATCACTCATTTACTTACAAACATTTAATGACCACCTTCCATGTTTTAGGAATTGTTCAATACTTATTGCTAATCAATGTTTCTTTAAAGCTACTTTAAAATTGAAAAAAATTAGTGTCTATGAAGGACTGTAGTCAAGAGAAAAATATATAAATATTGGAAAACAGAATCTGTGCAGCACTTGTAGATAGAGAAAAAAATTAATGAATGATTAGATCAAACACACTTGAAAAGTTCTACTAGATAGATGACATTATCAATCTATGTGCCACATTGTCAGAAATCAGTTAAGGATTAGGAGAATGTAATTAGGAGAGAACATTGCTCCTCTAGTTGAAGAGTTGAAGCAAACATGTGACATAAGCATCTTGGTTAGGGGCCCAGCTCCATATGTTCATCTGGGAGTCAGCTTCTGAAGGGGCACCATGTGCGCAGGTACCATTTGAGACAGGTGGTCTCCTCGATTGCCATCGCAGATGAAGACACTGCAGGATGAGTCTTTTCACTAACTGAGCTGACAGTGCCATAAGTTGCTGTTACAGGTTAGTCACAATGTGGCCCCTCTAAGTGCCAAGGGCCAGGAAATATGGAGAGCAGCTGGAACACTTAAAGAAGTGTCTGTTTGATGTCAGAAGAGTGGTGATGGGGCTTAGATCCTGTTTATAACATGAAAATGTTTTTCAGCCAGTACTTAGGTCAGTGTGTGCCTGTAGCTTGCTTGCAGGTGGTGGGTAAGTATGGATGCCTTTTTGTTTAAGCCCATCATTCACTCCATAAAAATACATGGATTGTCGTCAAGTGATACTAACTGATCTAGTACATGGAGTACATGGTATTCTAACAGTGTGCTGGAACACTACACACCTACATAAGTGTTTCAGGCATGATCTCTGCAGGAAGGGGAAAGGTCAAGTGCACAGGAATATGGCCAATATCAAGCCTCAATTTCCTTAATAAAAGATATCTTCATCTGTTTCATTCATTGCAATGATGAGGATGGTTTTGTTAGAAAAAAAGGAAAAAGTTTCTGCTGCTGAAGAATCATTTGAAAACCAATGATATTTTACAGAAAAATCACTTCATGCCCATCACTAAGTTGATATCAAGATCTATAGTACAAAAAATTATAGAATTTTAGGTTCTTGATTACCAGCCTCTTTGACATTTCAACAGACATATATTTGAGGGTTATTCTTAGCAATTGACCCCATTTGTGATAAATATATTTTAATTTTCTTGATGTTTAAGTATTTAAATCATCTAATTCTAATCTCGAAATGAATTTGCTAATTTATAATATATATTGGAGATTTGGATTGTTCATGAAGAAATCAATGGTGACAAAAGTCAGTCACTTAAAGCATAAACTATGATTGTTTATTAATTTTATTGTGGTAATATGTTATCATAGTGAAATGTAAAATTATATGTAAAACATTAGTTAGTAAAGGATTTGTAAAAATGTAGAAATGCCTTACCGTAGCATGGATCAAAAGAGTTGAAATAATGAAATCTTATTAAAGCATCTGTGATAAGTTTTGAACAAGCCCTGAAAGAGAATTACCCTTTGGAAAAATGCCACTTCATTCATACTAAATCCATGTTTTTTACTTTAATTTAAAGTATGCTATGTAAATATTTGACAGTGAAGTCTAAATCATTGATGGAAATTACTGTAGTGTTGCTTGAGCCTTGACATCTCTTTCCCTTGTGAAACACATTTGTTTCCATTGTTTAATATTTAAGATACACTGCAGATTAAAAGTCTAAAGATAGGCGAGAATTAGCTGATAAAAAATAAAACTGCCTGTGGCCTTTGGGGAAAATACTTTTATATTCAGGATCTATTAGAATTCTCTTATTTTTCTCTGAGCATTTAATATTTTGAACCACAAAAATGTTTAGAAATAAACTCCAAGTATATGGCTATAGAGAGAGATTATGTATAAGAAGATAGAATTAATCATGTTGTCTGTCAGTAATGATTCATATTTTAAAACATTTTTCATGCTTTTTTCCCCCTGCATATTGACTAATAAACAATTGCCAATACCCTTTCTTACCCTAACAAACTCCTTTAAGCCTAGGGTAGGACAACCTTTTGGGCAACTAGAAAAGAGACATATAGCTGCTAGGCCATGTGCTTTGGAAAATTAACCCACATGAAACTGTTCATGAGTTTCATGCATGACAATGACATTTTTTATTCAAATGCTGCCAAGGTTGGAATGGGCTTGCTGGGTAGCTTGTCCCTGATCTGCGGGACACCACCAGGAGTGACTGAGGTTGGAGGTTTCCACATGCTGGTTTCTTCACTCACAGGTCTGGTTCCTCATGACTCCTGGATCCCTTGCCCTCCCTTCATTCAGGCTCAACCTCTGTGGCTGAGGCTCCTTACTGCTTGGTTTTTCTAGCCCAGTCACACTTACAGATGCCAGTTGGCTTTCAAAAAATAGGAGCAGAAGTTCTCAGTCCAGTTAATGGTTGTAATAGGGACTGGGACCCCTTCATTCCTTCATGTGCTGTTGGTCAGAGCAGCCAGAGGGTCTGCCCAGTTCCCAGGAGGTGGAGACATCAGCTCCTCCCCTTAATGGGAGAGGGGAAGGCAAGGTCACATTGCAGAATATATGGGATGGGAGAACGTTATTGTGGCAGACTTTGTAAAATAATATCTGCCACAATTCTTAACCTGAAAAACTAGTATTTTAGAAACGGACATTCTCCATAATGTCAAATAATAATCTTTTGAGAAGCAAAGATGTGACTGAATACTATTTAATGAAACTTGAATAACTACCATTTACGTTTTTCACTGTTACTTGTGCCTGAAGAAATGTGTGCTTGTTTTTGGAAATACAGAAATTCTAGAAATAGGTTTTAAATTATGATTAGCAAACAAAGGGTAAAATATTCATATATGCATCTCAGTATGAATAGAGGTGATACTTATGTCTAATGGACTCTAGAGTGAGATACACATTGCTAGGAAATTGTGAGATATTAGAATGTATCTGAAGCTAGGGAATTTATGTTTCAGCTTGCAGCATATAAACACAAACAACAAAAATTAATGTAGCTGAAAAATGGGAGTAGTCGGCACATTTTATATTATCCTTTAGTATTCTTTGTTGGTGGTGATTATAGCATCTTTAATCATATCCTCCATGTGGATTCACAATGGGAAATTATAATACAGTAGGTTTCTATGTCAAATATTAAGTAATTACCAATCTAGGTGATAGTCACCAGTCTATGTGGGGTAAGTTTCCTACAGAGGACTATCATTTTATCTAGGTAGCTAGATAAGTAGGTACACCTCCAAAATAGTCTTTTTAAAATATGTGATGTCAAAAAGATATATTAAATTTAAATCTCTAAGTCTTATTTGGAACTGTTTAAACTAACCCATTCTATCTAAAAAACCATAAACAAGTGGATGACACCACAATTGCTTAAAACAAATACACCAACTCTTTCCCCACTAACATAACTTTTCATGAAATTAACACAAAGAGGGGATAAATAGTATACAAGTAGTTTAATATCTGAACATGTGACTCATATTCATCTGACTCTAGTCTCTGGTTTCTGCTTATTTTAATGTTTGCTATTATATTTCTATACCTTGAGCAAGGAACTTCATTAGACCCAATAGTAAGCATTTTGCATTCAATGAATATCAAAACTGAAAGAGCATATAATGAATACTGTTCAAGTTTAAAATATATTTATATAGTTGAAAGTGCATATTTTTTCAGTTCATTCAAGAAGCAATATATTTTCTTCTTTCTTAAATAGAGGTAACATCTTTTTTTTACATATGTTTGATATATGAAATATATTTGGATGGGTTAAACCTAATAAGCCATCAAGACACAAGAGTTGCCCGGACAGTGTGGCTCAATGGTTGAGTGTTGACCCATGAACCAGGAGGTCATAGTTCAATTCCTAGTCAGGACACATGCCTGGGTTGTGGGCTTGATCCCCATGAGGGGACGTACAGGAAGCAGCTAATCAGTGATTCTCTCTCATCAGGGATGTTTCTATGTCTTCCTTTCCCTTCCTCTCTTGGAAATCCATAAAAACATTTTTTTAAAAAAAGATACAAGAGTCACCAAGAGAAATTTTCAAGATTGTTTATAAATCTTGTGATCTAGGGCTTTTGAGTTTCCACAAGAGAACTATTTAAATGTTTTCCCCAATTTTCCACCATGATTTCGATTATATTACAATAAAAAGTTGAAGACTTTGAATAGGACATTACATAATAGAGACCAAAACTAAATGGTTTTACATTTTCACATAGAAATGCTTGGTTAAGGCATATTTTAATTCTCCTTCCCTCCAACAACACATTCCCCAACAAATTGTTCACTTAATATGTAAACTCATATTTAAATAAAATATGAATGCTTATATTTAAATAAAACAGTCCTCACAGGATTTTCTTCTTGAGTGCACACAACCAAATTGCAATTATGCCGTTGTTGAGAATCTCAGGGTGCTGTGTATTTATGCCATCGCCAATAGATGGAAAATGCGGTCATTATTTCCAGTCTTCAGAACAGAAATAGCCCCCGCAGCAGCAGCAGAAGCAGATTTTTTGCTAGTAATGTGCAACTTGATTGAATGTCTCTGTCTGAATGGTAATTTTATTAAATCAGTGTTGCAGCACACAAGTCTAATGGAAGAATGGTGATTCAGTGTGAATTTCCCCCTGTGATTACCCTCGTAGGAGATTAATATTCTAATTTGTGTTTCATGAGCTTATTATTATTTTAGAATCATTTTGGCTAAAATTTGATAATTCTTTGAAACAAATGAATCCTAGAATTCTTATTAAGCACAGAAAGCAATAAAATGTAAATTTATTACACTGAATTGGAGCTGCTGGGTATTGTCAGTTTAATTCTTTATTACTTGTACATTTCTTTTTGGTGCTATTAGAATTGTACACTATTGCTGTTAGGTAATAGCAACCATTAAATTATGAAAACACCTTCAATCAGTTGACAGGATACCTTACCTCTCACTGATAATACCATTAATTTTGCTTTTGTGAATACAGACTACTGTTTTTACATTAACTTCTTTAATAATTGCTTTTAAAGCAAAAATGCCAACTATATTTTTTAATGAAGGAAATGAGTTGGAGTTTTGCGGTTTAGTTCATTACATTTAAATACCAAACACTGAGCCAATTATTTTTAAAAATTTTTATGGTTTTCTGGATAAAAATTGTTAAGATAAATGTCACTAATTTGTATTCTATCCAAAACTATCTGTAGAATTGTAAACTGGCCAAAATATAAGGCACTAGCATGTTTGAAGGTATGTTTAATGCAACAAACAAAAAGTGTTATGATTCTAAATTGGTGCAAAAGAGAAAGGATCAGATTTGAAGTAATCAACTTGGTCAGTCATTTTAGGAGATCATATTTAAAAAGTAATTCTAACTTGAGGTATTTTAGTGATTAAAAATTATTTTAGTTTTAATTTGCTTTTCTCCTCCTCTTCTCTTTATTTAGTATTTGAACACAATTATAAAAGTTACTAAATCATAGGTGCAGGTGCAGTTAAGTGGGCGAGATTAGGAAGAATACAAGTAATTCTGGTGACATTATCTTATTTACAAAAAAATGTAAGACAAAAACAAAACTTGTTAGCAGAGGAAATGGATTTTGAAGAGATGATTTTGAGCAAACAGATGGCTCCATATGTGTCACTCCTTTATATTAAAATTACTTCCTCCATAACTTCCACATCCTGTTATTATAACATCTATTTCCAATTGTACAGCTCTTCATGACCTCGAACCATCATTCTCCCATATCTTCTGCTGTTTAAATGTTAGCATATTGCTCTCACACATGATGACAGTCTTTTTTAATTGAAATGCATTATATTAAATCAGGATCAAGGTACAGACCTATAATATTGTGATTGTGTGACTGTTTCTTTGCAATTCTTTTTCTCTCAACCTTAGTTTCATTTGGGAGTAAAGATGTAAGAAACTACTTGCCCAGGAACTAAGGGTAAATATTGAAGGACTCAGTTAATACAAGGAGCAAGAGATCTCCAAAGTCCACAAAACCTTGCTTCAACTTTATTTTCTTTATGCAAAAACTCACTAAGGGTTTGTCATTTTTCCAATTTATTATTATTTTATAGCACAGTAAGTTCAAACATTGGTGGGTAAGGCACATGGTACCATTGACATATTAAAGGTTTTTCATTTATTGATACCATTAATGGTTCCCACAGGCCAATCTCATCCTACATTTAATATTATAGTTAGTAGTATATCCTACAAAATATTAAACACCCTGACTTGTTAATTGTACAATGTAAGTGCCTTAATACACCAATGAATCCATAGCTCTTTGACTAAAGTTCTTCTCAAATATGGTTTAACTTTCATTCCAATTAAGCATCCAGTAGACTAAAATTACTGTACCTGTAATAACACATACCAGAATGTTAGATAAACCTGAGAAATATGCTGGGCTGCTATGGTTGGGTATAGAATGGGATATTAGTTGGGTTATGCTGGGGCAGATATTTGAGTTAAGCCTGATGATAACAGTAATGCTGCTTATAATGGACCAGAGGCCCGATGCACAAAATTCATGCAAGAGTAGGCCTTCCTTCCCCCGACTGCCAGCACCGGCTTTCCTCTGGCACCCGGGACCCAGGCTTCCCTCCACCCACCAGGACCTAGGCTTCCCTCCAGCCACTGGCAGGCACCCAGAACCCGGGCTTCCCTCACAGCCCTGGCTTCATCCAACCTAATTAGCATATTATGCTTTTATTATTATAGATATTAGATGTTTTTCTTTATGTTTATATAGTCCTGCCTCCCACCCACCTCATTCACCCATCCTTCTCTCTCTCTCTCTCTCTCTCTCTCTCTCTCTCTCTCTCTCCCCCTCCCTACCTCCCTCCTTCCCTCTCTTTCAGGTGTATTTTTTTTTTAATTTAAAAAGCATTATCTCTGTTATTTCCAGTGATTACAACACACCAGGATAGGTTCTGGCTCTGCTAAGAAACTCTGGGCAGAAAACAAGAAATGACTTGTAGGCCTAACTGGTTTGGCTCAGTGGATAGAGTGTCAGCCTGTGGACTGAAGGGTCCCAGGTTCGATTCCGGTCAAGGGCATGTACCTTGGTTGCAGGCACATCCCCAGTAGGTGGTGTGCAGGAGGCAGCTGATCAACTCTCTATCTATCTCCCTTCCTCTCTGTAAAAAAATCCATAAAATATATTTAAAAAAAGAAAAGAAATGACTTGTAAGTCAAGCCATCACCATTCTTATAATAAAAATGGCATTCAAAACTTCAAAAAGCAAACCACAAACATTACCTCTTTATTGGAAATTCCCCCAACCTCGCCCCCATGAACAGAGACACAGACCTGGTACTGGAGCCTTGCCAATCAGGGTGTCCCATTCTTAGGAATACTGTTTTATTCTAGTGTGGGCATTTAGTCCAAGCCAAGCCTGCTATAGTCTCCTCCTTGGACTTTGCTCCTTAAACCAACAAGGAAGAGCTTATTTGGATAGTTGGGGAAAAGGAAAACTGTAATATGATGGGTATGAAACTGAAGTCCTCCTATACTATTAACAAGGGATATCATATTTGATAAGTCTCCAATCTCTCTGTCACTAAGCCCCCATCTAGGAAACTGAGAATTTTGTCTAAGCCAATGGTTTCTATGGTTATTATCCCTTGCAAATGGTTGTATCTTAAAAGAAAACAAGCCTGGTGTATGGATCCCAGCCGTCCAAATTCCTTTAGCTGTGTGTCATATTTGGTGTCTTTTATCATAACTTATTATATTCTCATGAATCTGTATTACTGGAGGTAAATGCTAGGTAAATTTCAACCTTATTTTCATTATACATAACAAATATCTGACTTTATTAAATATATAAGGTAAAATAGTACATTAATATTGAATTTAACTCTGAAATCTATTTTTATGTTTATAACTATAATTAAAATACAACAATGAAGCTCCTCACTACATTTGATGCCTATTTTAGTTTAAATGTTTTATACTTGAACAATACATGTACTCATTTCTGTTCATTTATTTGTACTGAAAAAATCATAGCAGAAAATATTTTTGGTTTTGTCTAAAAGAAAGGGGGATAAGCTCTTAAGATTTTATTATTTTAAATTTATCCTACATTTTTAATCTCAAATATTAAGGTAATTTTGGGGGAGAGATTTTTATTTCTAAATCAGGTCATAGACCATGCTGGCAGGAAAGACAAAGCCCCCAGATACTTGTGCAGTGTGTTCTCTCTCCATCTGTGAAGGGGAAGTCCCCATTTTTGTGGATCATCAATGTGAGCCTTTGAGCTTAGTAGGCAAGGCCATTCAGCCCAACACTCATCTTTGTCTTCTGTCCATAATCTCAGACTAATTAGAAGCTCTGCTCAGTTAACAGGATGACATGGTAGGAAATTATTAAAGTGATTGATGGTGACTCTTTAATAACTTCCGATTGTCTTTTCACACATGAGAAGCTCTTGTTAAGGTTAAGAGGATGTTAGTGTTCCTTTTTTTTTCTTTCCCAAGTGCTTACCAGTTTTCACTATAACATTAACACACAGAAGATAAGACAGATATTTTTACATCAAAATGATCTTATCCAGCATGGTTAATCATGTATTGTGTCTGTCATTTCCCAGACTTCTTTTAGACCATAGAAGCATGGATGCAAAGGACGGGTGCTGTGTAAATATGTTTATCTAAAGAGGAATGTTCATATCTCTGTGGTCAGATAAATGTTCTAATGCATATGAAAGGAGTAAGAAATGTGATTGTTGTTGTTTTTTTGCTTTCTGAGTCTAAGGTGAACCTAATAATAAATCCAGCAGCTGTCAGCTTCAATGTTTTCTGATAGTCACTAGATAACCTCCTTTCTTGTCATTGGTTGGTCAATTATTTGTCTTGTTTCTCTTTGTTTTTGAGCCATCTAAGGATGTCATTACCACAAAGCCAGTGACATGTGGAATAAATGAGGGATCCAGGCATGAGCTGCAAAAGATAAAAGCTATTTTTAATACTCTTTGTTGCTGCTACAGCTCAGATGGAACAAAAATAGAACGGCGTTGAAAAAAATAAACACATGTCTAAAAAGAGAAAAAGGGAGAAAACTAAGAGAAGTCAATGGAGAAATAACTTGAAAGTGAGAAATATTTGGACATGAATCTTTTCACTCTTACTTAGCCTGGCTAACTTTACTTTATGTCAGCAATTTTCAGGAGGAAAAAACAACAACAAATGTCTTGTGTAAGACTAGTATCCTAGAATAATAATAGTCTCCCCATCAATACCCCTCCCCTCCCCATCTGTCTGTCTCTCAAACTATGTCAAATAAGTTTGGTGAAGTCTTACAGTTGAAGGAGTGTTTCTTCATTGTAGAACTTCTCAGAGTTTTCAGACATGCTGACCTGAATTATAAAGTTCTCAAACAGATGTATGCATTTCTAAACTCTTTAGACCACAGATTTTCACCAGAACTCAATTCTTACTGTTCTGTAGCTTTGGAATTCACAGCATGATTTAGACTTCTATCCCAGAGTTTACAAGAGACTTGCAAATGTATGGATTGAGAGCAGAGACTACATCTTGTACATCTCAGTGCCCATAAGGTTTTACAAAGTTCATGTAGTCCCAGAAAATTTTATATTCTAGGCATTATACAACATGCTGTGGATTCAGATGTCACTTTTTCTGAATTTGTAATAAGGCCTGGTCTATTGAAAATGGCAGAAACACAAACACATCACTATTATATAAAGAACTAGAGGCCCGGTGCACAAAATTTGTGCACTGGGGGGGAGGGTTCCTCAGCCAGGCCTGTGCCCTCTCCCAGTCTGGGACCCCTGGGGGGATGACCACCTGCTGGCTTAGGCCTGCTCCCCAGGGGATTGGGCCTGAGCTGGCAATCAGACATCCCTCTGGCAGCCCGGGAGCCCTCGGGGGATGTCCGCTTGCCAGAGGGGAGCAGACCTAAGCTGCAGTCGGACATCCTTAGCGCTGCTGAGGAGGCAGGAGGGGCTCCCACCACCACCACTGTACTGGCAGCCATCAGCCTGGCTTGTGGCTGAGCAGAGCTTCCCCATGTGGGAGCGCACTGACCACCAGAGGGCAGCTCCTGCATTGAGCATCTGCCCCCTGGTGGTCAGTGTGTGTCATAGTGACCAGTCATTCCCAGTCTTCCTGCTGTTAGGGTCAGTTTGCATATTACCCTTTTACTATATAGGATAGAGGCCTGGTGCACGGGGGGGGGCCAGCTGGTTTGCCCTGAAGGGTGTCCCGGATCAGGGTGGGGGTCCTGCTTGGGTGCCTGGCCAGCCTGGATGAGGGGCTGAGGGCTGTTTTCAGGCTGGCCTGCGACTGAAGCTCCCAGCCTCTCCTTTTTTTCTTTTTCTTTTTTTTAATTCTGGGATTTAGTTACCTTCTATTATTGAAACTCTGTTGCCGTCACCGGCATTCCCAGCTCTGAGGCCACGGCTGGCTGAAAGCAGGGATTTGAGGTTTGTTTGGCTTCTATAATTGAAACTTTGTTGCTTTCGGAGCTTAGAGCCGGGCCGTGGCAGGCGGGGAACCTTGGCTTCCTCCATCACTGGAGCAAGCAAACCTCCTGCTCACTTCAGCTGCGTGGCTGCTGGCCGCCATCTTTGTTGGCAGTTAATTTGCATATCTCACTGATTAGCCAATGGGAAGCATAGAGGAGGTACCGTTAATTACCCTTTTTGTCTTTTATTAGATAGGATTAGTGTTATAAAACAGGTGCACATAAAAACCTTGAGTATTTAATTCAATGAAATTCTATTTCCTCCATGAATGACACAGGGTGAACAATAGAAGCAGTACACAGGGATCCACTGTCTCCATTTGGAAGAATTATTTTATGAAATGTGGATAAGGAATGAGACAAAGATATGATAAATTGAAGTATTTGATTGGAATATTTATATTCACATTTATGGTCCATGAGTGGTTCCGAAACAATTATTTTTTAGAAAATAAAACAACAGGCATATAATATACATTTCACTTGAAAAATAATGCATTTATTGCCTAGTTTATCAAATAAACAAGTCTAAATTTAAACTCTAAAATTGGTTTAGTGTAATACATGTCATAGAAATGATCTATTGGGTTTATCTAAGCTTTTCTATTTTGATTTCAGAACAAATGCTTTATTTAGTGGTTAAAAATATTTTTCACTTTAATTTTTTTTTAGACACTATAAATATTGATCTGCCACCAAAGAAACTTTTTTGCTACCACGTGATTTTTTTCCATCTCATTGGTTTTGTTTGTTTTGCCTCTGTGTTTTTGTAACTGAGCCAAGAAAAAAGTGCTTTGTCAGCATCGATGCCGACTCCAAGAAACTCTTTTCCTTACAGTGATGGTTATAGTCATGTGGCCTACAGAAAATGGATGAACATAGTCTGCAAATGCATTAGGTGTACATGATCTAGGAGCTAAATATTGACTTGGAATTTTGATCTAACGCTATTACCCATTCAAAAATTTACAGTCTTAAATGTCTAACTTCTATCTCAGTTTTTCAGCAGTTGAGATGATTTCACAAATGCACAGGTGCAGAAGTTTAATAATATTACAAGAAATTTCATCCACACTTGTCGGCCTTATGAAGTGTCTTTCTTATCCTGAAATGTATGAGATGTTTTGTGTTAATTTGTGTTTGAGAAACACATTAATTTTGTGATTTTGTTAGTAGTTTAATCAGGCTGGACAATTCTGCATAAGAATTAAAGTTATGGAATGAGTTAGTTATTGAAAATTAAGCACTTGAAAATTGTATTAGATGAAGCAACCTAAACAAACAAACAAAAAAAGAAATGACCAATATTTTCAAACATTTTGGGTATTATCACCCCTTCAGAAAGTGTATTTTATTAAACATTGTTCTACTTTCATGTGATATTTTATGTAACTTAAAGGCTTGTTAATAGCACGTCTGCTGATCTGTTGGGAAACTAGGGTGTCGCTCTCATTGTGCCCACATTTCCTAAGCTGAGTGGAATGTGTAGTGACTTCCACTGGAGTCCACACTAGAAATGTGGACTAGAAGTGGCTTCCAGTTACCTAAACAGATTCTAAATGTTGTTTAGTGTGGACAACTGTAATCACAGTGTACTAGCAAAATCTTCAAGGTCGGAGATGTTCAGATGAGTCAGTGACTTTACAATGAGTGAATAAAAATCAATGCGTAATTATCCTATTGTCTATTTAACTTGAATCTGATATCTCCTTTTCATCTTCACTGCATTTGCTTTAGTTCAGACATCCACAACTATACTTGGCTATATATTTCCCTGGTCTGGGCTACTTGCCATGATTGGGAAATTTAGCAATGTTTTTCCTGCAAAAGGCCCCATAGTAAATATTTTAGGCTTTATGGGCCATAAAGCCTTTGTCACAGCTAATCAACTCAGCCATGGTAGTACAAACATAGACGCTGTATAAATGAATGAGCATGGCTGGGTTCCAATGAAACTTTACTTATGGACACTGAAATTTGAATTTCATATAATTTTTCCCTGTCATGAAATATTCTTTTTGTTATTTTTCTATTTAAAAATGTAAAAAGCATTCCTAGTTTTTAAGTCATACATAAATCTAACCTGTGTCCTGTTTGTTTGTTTTAATGTATTTTTATTGATTTCAGAGGGGAAGGGAGAGAGAGAGAAATAGAAACATATATATAAAAGCCTAAGCAACTGTTCAACTGTTCGACCATTAGCCTGACAGCTATGAAGTGCACTGACCACCAGGAGGCAGATGCTCAACGCACAGGCATGGAAACATGGAACAGACTGATGAATCTCAGAGGGAAGGGGGAAAGGTGGGAAGAGATTAACCAAAGATCTTATATGCATATTAGAGGCCCAGTGCACAGATTCGTGCACTGGTGGGGTCCCTTGGCCTGGCCTGCGGGGATTGGGCTGAATTTGTGCACCAGGCCTTCAACATTCCCTGAGGAGTCCTGGATTGCAAGAGGGCTCAGGCCAGGCCAAGGGACCTCACTGGTGCATGAATCCATGCACTGGGCTTCTAGTCAATAATAAGAGAGAATAATTGATTGACTCTCTCCTGTACATCCCCTACTGGGGATCAAGCTCACAATCTGGGCATGTGCCCTGACCAGGTATTGAACCATGACATGGTTCATAGGTCAAGCCATGCCATCCGGGCTGTTTGTTTTTTGTATGGGATACAGTACATACACAATGAAATTTGAGAAACACTGATCAGCATAATTTAAAATTTATTCATTATATTATATTTATAGAAAATCATTTTATAATAAATGTATACATACTCCTACTTCTTTTTTATATCACCTTTACTGAGACATAACTCACATGCAATTTACCTATTTAATGTGTACAATTCAATGGTTTTTAGATATTCACAGAATTTTGCAACCATCATCACAACCAACTTTAGCACATTTTCATCACCATAAAAAGAAATCACATAACTATAAACAGTCACTCACCATTTTCTTCCAATCCCCCCACCCAACCCTAGGCAACTACTGATTCGTGATTATATTGAATTACATATTATGGATATTTCACAGAAAAGAATCATACAATACATGGTTTTTTGTGATTGAATTCTTTCACTTGAAATTATGTTTTCAAGGTTTACCAATGTTGTAGAAAGTATTTGTACTCCATTCCTCCACATTGCTGAATAATATTCTATTATATGGAAATCCTACCTTGAATTATCTATTCATCAGGTGATAGGTATTTGGGTTGGTTCTACTTTTTTGGCTATAATGAATAATGCTACTATCAACATTTATGTACAAGTTTTTGTATGGGCATATTTTTCATTTCTCTTGGATCAATCCCTAAGGTGGAATTGCTGAGACATATAAAATTTACAAACTTTCTTTTGGTAGTGATTTCTAATTTCATTCTATTGTAATCTTAGAACATACTTCCTGTGATTTCAATTTATTTAAACATGTTGAAGTTTGTTTTATGGCTCAGCATATGGTCTATCCTAGAAAATGTTCCATATGCACTTGAGAAGAATGTGTATTGTATACATTAAGTTGCTGAGAGAGCAAGAAAATATATGTCTGTTCCAGATTAATTTTTGGAGAGTTCATTCTAGGTCTGTGAAATATGCCATTGGTATTTTAATGGGGAGTGCACTGAATCTATAGATTGCTTTGGGTAGTATGGACATTTTAATGATGTTGATTCTACCAATCCATGAACACGGTTAGACATGGTATGTTCTTCCATCTGTTTATGTCTTCCTCTATCTCTTTTTTCAGTGTCCTGTAGTTTTCTGAGTTCAAATCTTTTACCTCCTTAGTTAAATATATTCCTAGGTATCTTAATTTTTTTGGTGCAATGGTAAATGTGATTGTTTTGTTTAATCTCTCTTCTTGTAAGTTCACTACTGCTGTAAAAAAACACCATAGATTTCTTGGTGTCAATTTTGTATCCTGCTACATTGCTTAATTCATTTATTAAGTCCAATAATTTTTTGATGGAGTCTTTAGGGTTTTCTATGTACAGTATCATGTCATCTGCGAATAATGACAGTTTTACGTCTTCTTTTCCAATTTGGATACCTTTAATTTCTTCTTCTTGTCTAATTGCTATGGCTAGCACTTCCAGAACTATGTCAAACAGGAGTGATAAAAGTGGGCAACCCTGTCTCGTTCCTGTTCTTAAGTGAAATGGTTTCAGTTTTTGCCCATTGAGTATGATGTTGACTGTAGGTTTGTCATATAAGGCTTTTATTATGTTGAGGTATGATCCCTCCATTCCCATTTTACTGAGGGTTTTTATCAAGAAAGGGTGTTGGATCTTGTCAAA
>NW_005355584.1:3332217-3349210 GCF_000412655.1 Myotis brandtii
TTTACATTACGATTCATAACAGTAGCAAAATTACAGTTATGAAGTAGCAACAAAAATAATTTTATGGTTGGGGGTCACCACAACATGAGGAACTATATTAAAGGGTCGCGACATTAGGAAGGTTGAGAACCACTGTAATAGAGGAATCCACAGGCAGCAAAATCTCAGGCATATGCTGAAGCAATATCTTCACTGATACAGCTCCTAGGGCAATGGAAACTAAAGAGAAAATAAACAAATTGGACTACATCAAAATAAAAAGCTTCTGTACAGCAAAAGAAACCATCAACAAAGCAACAAGAAAGCCAACTCCATAGGAGAACATAGTGGCCAATGTTACCACCGATAAGAGTTTAATCTCCAACATTTACAAGGAACTCATACAACTTAACAAAAGAAAGATAAAAACCCAAAAATGGGCAATGGACCTAAGTAGATACTTTTCGAAAGAGGACATAAGGAAAGCCAAGAGTCATATGAAAACATGCTCAAAGTCACTAATATTCCGAGAGATGCAAATCAAAACAACAATGCGGTACCATCTCACACCTGTCAGAATGGCTATCATCAACAAATCAACAAACGACAAGTGTTGGCAAGGATGCAGAGAAAAAGTAACCCTCGTCCACTGCTGGTGGCAATGCAGACTGGTGCAGCCACTGTGGAAAACTGTATGGAGTTTCCTCAAAAAACTAAAAATGGAATTCCCATTTGACCCAGTTATCCCACTTCTAGGAATATATCCCAAGAAACTAGAAACACCAATCATAAAGGATATATGCACCCCTGGATATATGAACCCCTATGTTCATAGCAGCACAATTCACCATAGCTAAGATTTGGAAACAGCCTAAGTGCCCATCAATAGATGAATGGATTAAAAAACTGTGGTACATGTACACAATGCAATACTACGCTGCAGTAAAAAAGAAGGAATTCTTACCATTTGCAAGAGCATGGATAGAACTGGAGAGCATTATGCTAAGCAAAAAAAGCCAGACAGAGAAAGACAAATATCCATGATCTCACTCATTTGTGGAATATAATGAACAACATAAACTGATGAACAAAAACAGATCCAGAGACAGAGAAACATAGATCAGACCGTCAAACCTCAGAGGGATGGTAGGGAAGGGCGGGGGTAAAGGGGAGAGATCAACCAAAGGACTTGTATGCATGCGTATAAGCCTAACCAATGGACACAGATATCAGGGGGTGAGGGCATGAATGGGAGGAGGTGTAGGGGGGTAATGGGGGATAAGGACACATATGTAATACCTTAATCAAAAAAGAAAATAAAAAGGAAAAATATATGTCTGTATACTAATTCATGTGTATACCCATATGGATAAATATTTCTATATGTAACCATTTACCTGTCTTTATATCACACCCAGGATCACATGGATCATTCTAGCCCTCTTGCTTATCTGTAACCTTCCACTCCCACAACAAGAAACCTGGCTCCCACCCTCCATCATCTACTACATAGTTGTTTAATCCTGGTACCCATGAATAGTGCTTTCCGATTAGCAACAGTACTCTTGTTGGAAACAGCTTTATCAGTTAGTGCACATGGATAGTTATTTTTGCCATTAGTTTTACATTCTCCACTCATTTCCAATCACTTAATTCATCACCTATCCCCTCACCTACTTCAGTGAGGCGGCTTCATGCTTTTAATCCAGCCGGACGATCTAGTCACATTCCACATGCCACCTTGGATATCTGTGCTTTCCACTGAAAGTCTACCTATGGATTTGTACAGAGAGCCTGCTTTAAAATGGCAAATGCTGAGCTTTGGTTGATGTGACTTCGTACTTATACAAACTAGTGATTCTGTCTTACATACCCATTAATGAACTTTAAATGTGGCTACAAGCATAATTGTAAAAGCCATCTTCCAGAACATGTGCTTCATCACACGAACGCATAAACTAAGACTGAGATACAGGCAGTGCATTATTTACATCACAAGTAATGATAGCACCTGACTAGCTTTCAGGCTACTACTGTAGGACAAGTGTTCTTTTCACCAGTCTTTCCTTTATTCTCTTTTTTTTCTTTTTATTTAATTTAAACAGGGAGTTGGTGGGGGTGGGGTGGTGAGCTATACGGCAATCAATCTTTTCCTTTATTCTTTCAGATAAAATTATTATCCTAAACATAACTCTAATCTCTAATCACATTCCTTTCAGAATTTTAAATTTACTAAGGTACCTAGAATTAATATGAGATGGAAAGTAACTTTGAAATAAACAAAGGCATCACCCCTGAATAGGTTTGCATAGCACCTTAGACTTCTGCAACAAGTGCATTAGAACAGGGAGAACTTTGACTTCTGTGTTGGGCTTTTGTCCAGGAGATTCCCTGAAGTGTAGCCAGACTCTCAATGCTGGTAAGAGCACTTCTCCCAAGGAAAGCTCGAATCTTGCCAGCTTCCCAATGGTAAGGAACTCTAAATAGGCCAGCATTTATTTGTTTAGACTTTCTATTTAAGTGTAGGCTTTAATAAAACTGGATCTCCATAATCTGAGTATCCATCATTTTCTGGCCTTCTCCCTGGACCTCATTATTTAATCTTCCACACGATCATGATGTCTGTAACATTACTCAACACTCTCTTGGTTGGAAACTACTAAAACAGCACCTCATTAGGCAGTCGGCAGTGCTTACATTATGTTATTCACTCCCATTCTCTTGCCAGGAAAGGAAAAAAACACAAGTGAATTTTTGTTGACCTGAAAAGTCCAAAGAACATCTACATTTTGGGGTTGTTGACTCTTTTGTATTAAGATCTTGCAGTGAGTGTGGTGTGTTGGTTTGGTACTCTTATTTTCCCTCTCCCCTTTTCTTCTCTCTCTCTCTCTCTCTCTCTCTCTCTCTCTTTCTCTCTGTGCATTCACACACATGTGCACATCCTCCTCACTATCTGCAATAAAAGGTAATTACATAGTAAATTAGATTATTTACTGCCTCAACTCAGTCATTGTTATGCACCATGTATTATTGAATGCTCCATAAATTCCATTCTAGTCTTTGTTTAATAATTGGAATTCCTCTTTGATTTCTTTCTCCTTCATGCCCCTCTCCAAATAACCAATCATTCTTCAATGGCATTATGACTTTTCCTACTGGCTACTTCTTTTAAATTCCCCCAGTCAGCAGTATTTTGTACCTTCATCTTAGACACTGGTGTCATTGCTCAGTGGACTCCAAACTGTGTTCTCCAAAGCAGGTTCCCTGTCTGCAGTCTCTGCAGTCCTCATTTATTTCTGTAACTAACATTATTTATGGCATTGTGACATCAACTTGGGAAGGACTTCAAGTCTTTGCTGAGTCTCAGCCCCTGCCACGTAAAACAATGATTGTGAGATACAGTAATGAGTGCTCCACCACAGAATAAGTACACCCTCTGCCACAAATACCCCTTGTATTGATTGTTTTTCTTTAAATCTTTGTTCCCTATTCTTCCTAAGCAGGAAAGACTTTTTCTACTTGGTTTATGAAAATTCAACATATTCATTCTTTCAGGTTAGTATTAATGTTCCTCTATTTCATAGGGTTGCCAGTGACAATCCAAATGGGAATGAAACTCTTCTTTGTTTTTACTTTTTTAAAATCATTGACTCTATTACAGATGTCCCCCACTGACTCCCCTTTGCCCACCTCCACCTAGCCCCCACCCTCTCTCACTCTGGCCATCACTACATGGTTGTCTGTGTCCAAGGCCTATGCATATATGTGCTTCGCTAATCTCTTTACCTTATTTCATCCAGGCCCCTACGCTCCCTTCTGACAGCTGTCAGTCTGTTTCATGTATCCATGCCTCTAGTTCTATTCTGTTAGTTTACTTTGTTCATTAGATTTCACATATAAGTAAGATCATATGGTATTTGCCTTACTCTGGCTGCCTTATTTCACTTAACATAGTGATCTCCAGGTCCATCTATGCTGTCCCAAAGAATAAGATTTCTTTTTTTTTTACATCTGCATAGTATTCCATTGTGTAAATGAAACTCTTATTCTTAAAACTTTAGTATTGTTTAGTTTGGTGCAACTCTATTTCACAGTTCCACAAATCTCTAAAATGTTGCTATAATAATACGTGAGGCATGTAATATACATTATAGCATTTTGCAACTCCAGTATACCAAATATGGAATTAGAATTAGGGAGGCTTAGTCTGTGTCTTGTATCTGGTACTTTCTAGCTGAGAAACTTTGGGCTAGTCTGTTAACCATTATTCTAAATCTATCAAATTAGAATTATGATGGTGTCCCATAATGTTATTTTGAAGATAAAATGAGGCTTTGCATGTGATCATCTGAAAGGCAATTATTATTGTTATGACTAGTATGATTAACATTTTATGGACTACTGAATTGATGCCCCACCAGTGCAGGAAACAGAACAGGATCACACCCTTCACAAACAACAGAACTCAGGTCTCTGATTTCAGAGCCCTCTGCCTCTGTGCATCATGTGATATTGTATATGCCACGTTTTTATTTACCCTCATGACTGAAGGCTTATCTTTTATACTGTAAGTACTGGACAGACAGTAGCTGCATCTTCAGGACAAACACCTTTGTGTGGTCCTCATGCTTCATCTGTTACAAATTGCACCTTGAGCCCTGGCATCCAAGTCTACCTGAATTTGAAGCTGAGCTTAGGCTTGAAACAGGTAACATGAGGTTCAGGCAGATGCTGCTTTAAGTACATCACCAAAGGTTAGAGAACTAAGCAGGATGAGGAGTATTAAAGAAGAAAAGGTCCAGAGTTAAACAGATAAGGAAGACTTCGTTCAAGATTATTGCAGTAGGGAACAGCGATTGAACTCGACTTCTCTAAAAAACAGGAGGGTTTTTAAGCACTGGGGTGGGATAGAAGAAAAATACTAGGGCATTGGAGAAGTGATGTGTCCTTGTGACTAAGCCATCTGTGTTTGCTAACTGGCACTTAAGAAGTTAGGCTCCCGCCCTCCTTCAGAGACTGGGAGACAGGGGCCCTCTCCTCAAAGATTACATTTCAAGGGGATTGCTCCCAGGGCCTTCAGAAAGACTTTTCTGTTTGCAAAGTTGTCCCGAGGTTGGGAGACTATCTAAGGCAGGAAAGGAGTTCGTAATTGAAGGTGTTCTAGAGTAAATGGAAGTCAGGGGCCTAGAATTAGTAAAAACACTGTCTGGAGTTAGTCAAGCTGGGAGCAATGGTATGGCCACATTCCCAGAAATCATCCTGGTCCGAAGTATCAGAATCACCTGGAAAAGTAGTTAATTCTAATTTGATAGATTTAGAATAATGGTTAACAGACTAGCCCAAAGCTTCTCAGCTAGAAAGTACCAGATACAAGACACAGACTAAGCCTCCCTAATTCTAATTCCATATTTGCTTTACTGGAGTTGCAAAATGCTATAATGTATATTAAATGCTATAATGTATATTAAATGCCTCACGTATTATTATAGCAACATTTTAGAGATTTGTGGAACTGTGAAATAGAGTTGCACCAAACTAAACAATACTAAAGTTTTAAGAATAAGAGTTTCATTTACACAATGGAATACTATGCAGAAAAAAAAAGATGTCCCCCACTGACTCCCCTTTGCCCACCTCCACCTAGCCCCCACCCTCTCTCACTCTGGCCATCACTACATGGTTGTCTGTGTCCTAGGCCTATGCATATATGTGCTTCACTAATCTCTTTACCTTATTTCATCCAGGCCCCTACGCTCCCTTCTGACAGCTGTCAGTCTGTTTCATGTATCCATGCCTCTAGTTCTATTCTGTTAGTTTACTTTGTTCATTAGATTTCACATATAAGTAAGATCATATGGTATTTGCCTTACTCTGGCTGCCTTATTTCACTTAACATAGTGATCTCCAGGTCCATCTATGCTGTCCCAAAGAATAAGATTTCTTTTTTTTTTACAGCTGCATAGTATTCCATTGTGTAAATGAAACTCTTATTCTTAAAACTTTAGTATTGTTTAGTTTGGTGCAACTCTATTTCACAGTTCCACAAATCTCTAAAATGTTGCTATAATAATACGTGAGGCATGTAATATACATTATAGCATTTTGCAACTCCAGTATACCAAATATGGAATTAGAATTAGGGAGGCTTAGTCTGTGTCTTGTATCTGGTACTTTCTAGCTGAGAAACTTTGGGCTAGTCTGTTAACCATTATTCTAAATCTATCAAATTAGAATTATGATGGTGTCCCATAATGTTATTTTGAAGATAAAATGAGGCTTTGCATGTGATCATCTGAAAGGCAATTATTATTGTTATGACTAGTATGATTAACATTTTATGGACTACTGAATTGATGCCCCACCAGTGCAGGAAACAGAACAGGATCACACCCTTCACAAACAACAGAACTCAGGTCTCTGATTTCAGAGCCCTCTGCCTCTGTGCATCATGTGATATTGTATATGCCACGTTTTTATTTACCCTCATGACTGAAGGCTTATCTTTTATACTGTAAGTACTGGACAGACAGTAGCTGCATCTTCAGGACAAACACCTTTGTGTGGTCCTCATGCTTCATCTGTTCCAGATTGCACCTCGAGCCCTGGCATCCAAGTCTACCTGAATTTGAAGCTGAGCTTAGGATTGAAACAGGTAACATGAGGTTCAGGCAGATGCTGCTTTAAGTACATCACCAAAGGTTAGAGAACTAAGCAGGATGAGGAGTATTAAAGAAGAAAAGGTCCAGAGTTAAACAGATAAGGAAGACTTCGTTCAAGATTATTGCAGTAGGGAACAGCGATTGAACTCGACTTCTCTAAAAAACAGGAGGGTTTTTAAGCACTGGGGTGGGATAGAAGAAAAATACTAGGGCATTGGAGAAGTGATGTGTCCTTGTGACTAAGCCATCTGTGTTTGCTAACTGGCACTTAAGAAGTTAGGCTCCCGCCCTCCTTCAGAGACTGGGAGACAGGGGCCCTCTCCTCAAAGATTACATTTCAAGGGGATTGCTCCCAGGGCCTTCAGAAAGACTTTTCTGTTTGCAAAGTTGTCCCGAGGTTGGGAGACTATCTAAGGCAGGAAAGGAGTTTGTAATTGAAGGTGTTCTAGAGTAAATGGAAGTCAGGGGCCTAGAATTAGTAAAAACACTGTCTGGAGTTAGTCAAGCTGGGAGCAATGGTATGGCCACATTCCCAGAAATCATCCTGGTCCGAAGTATCAGAATCACCTGGAAAAGTAGTTAATTCTAATTTGATAGATTTAGAATAATGGTTAACAGACTAGCCCAAAGCTTCTCAGCTAGAAAGTACCAGATACAAGACACAGACTAAGCCTCCCTAATTCTAATTCCATATTTGCTTTACTGGAGTTGCAAAATGCTATAATGTATATTAAATGCTATAATGTATATTAAATGCCTCACGTATTATTATAGCAACATTTTAGAGATTTGTGGAACTGCTGGGCCCACCCGAGATATGCTGCTGGGCCCACCCCCAGGGATTCTGATTCCTAACTTATTCCCAAGTGATGCTGAGACCACTAGGCTGTGAGCTATACTCTGGGAACTGCTGTCCTCACAGGTGGGTGTCGTGAGTGCTGCTTCACCAGCTCACTTTATTGGGAGGGATCTCAGAGAGCACCTGTCAGACATATTGGTAGAATTCTTACTATCATTTTTATCTACATAGAAATGCTTTTAAGATTCTGCATGAAAACGATATGTGTTAAGCAAAGAAAGGGCATTTTCTCATTTTATAAAAAGGTGAAATTAAAGTTTTTCCTGTTGATTCTGGTCAGAACTTGTTTAACCTTTCAAAAGTCTGATGGAGCCCTAACCGGTTTGGCTCAGTGGATAGAGTGTCGGCCTGCGGACTGAAGGGTCCCAGGTTCGATTCCGGTCAAGGGCATGTACCTTGGTTGCGGCGCATCCCCAGTGTGCAGGAGGCAGCTGATCGATATTTCTTTCTCATTGATGTTTCTGGCTCTCTATCCCTCTCCCCTCCTCTCTGTAAAAAAAATCAATAAAATATATTTGGGAAAAAAAGTCTGATGGAATAGGTTAGGTAATAGGTTTCTTAGCAAATAGGTAATATTTTTCTTTAAATGAGTATCCACTGTCAATAGCTTTAAGATATTTATGGAAATAAAATTGCTGTAAAACCAAATGTCAGTGGTAGTTAAATATTCATAAATGTGTGTGTTGTTTCAGCCAGTGGCCTTATGAAAACCATCAATTTCAAAGTCTCTTCTTTTGGGACCAAACCGAAACAGACAAGGTGGTGAGTGCTATGATACACTAAAAGAAATAGGAAGAAATAACAATATGAATATGTTCTTTAAAAAAAAGATATCACATGTTTATGTTAACTAAATATTTCATCCTCCTGACAAAAATGACTATTTACTGAAACAAAACACCCAATCCTCTGCTTCAGATTTATATAAAACTTGAGGCCTGGTGCACGAATTCGTGTACCAGTGGGGTCCCTTGGCCTGGCCTGTGGGATTGGGCCAAAACCGGCTCTCTGACATCCTCCTAGGGGTCCCGGATTGTGAGAGGGCACAGGCCAGGCCGAGGGACCTCACCGGTGCACAGTCAGGGCCGGGGAGGAATGCAGGAGGTTGGCCAGCCAGGGGGGGACCACAGGAGGGCTCCAGGGATGTCCTATTCAGTCCCGATTGGCTGGACGCCAGCAACAAGCTAACCTACCAGTCTGATGGGAGCGTCTGCCCCTTGGTGGTCAGTGCATGTCATAGAGAACAGTTGAGTGGCCTTAGCATATCATTAGAATATTACACTTTGATTGGTTGAATGAACAACCGGTGACCGGACACTGCACATATTAGGCTTTTATTATAAAGGATTGTGCACTGTTTGTTTAAATGAACTTGCAAATACACATTACTAGCATCATTCCAATATTAACTCAAAATTTGTTCTGAAAAATTTCCTTCATTTTCAACCATTTCAATTGTGTTCTTATTATTGTCTAAAAAATTATTTTTAGTGTGGCTTTTTATGTCTACTATCGGAACGGTTCTACGCTAATTACCATGTTTCTCTTTTATTAGTGTAGATTGTGCACTGTTTGTTTAAATGAACTTGCAAATACACATTACTAGCATCATTCCAATATTAACTCAAAATTTGTTCAGAAAAATTTCCTTCATTTTCAACCATTTCAATTGTGTTCTTATTATTGTCTAAAAAATTATTTTTAGTGTGGCTTTTTATGTCTACTATCATGCAGAATAAGTCACGTCTAACATTATGCCAACAGTTTTTTCTATTCAGTCAAATCGAATAAAAATAAGATACTAGTCATTATGTTACAGAAAAGTATAAAAATGGAATCAATTCATATTATGCAAATATAATCATCAACCTGACAACTGTAGGGAAAAGGAACTTTAGTAATTGTTTTATTTCAATGACTAATAGGAGAGGTGCATGTTCAAGTGCATTCTATATGGACAAAATCATTATTTTGTTTTCAGCACCCAATAGCAAAATTAAGTACTTAAATTTAAGGGATAATATAATGAATTCTATATTATATAAGTTTATATCCTTATCAAGGAAATTAGCTTGATTTTTATAATTCCTAAGTTATTGGTTTTTATACTTTGATAGAAATGTTTGATTATGCAGCAGATGCTTGGAGACTGGAAGATGGGGGAGGGGAAACACTGCCAGAAATCCCTGTGTGTGTGTGTGTGTGTGTGTGTGTGTGTGTTCAAATAGCAAGAGATTTAATAGTATCGCCCATCCAATCAGGTCAGCCTTGTTTAGATGTAAGCTAAGGGAAATCATTTTTCTCTCTTGCACAATTGCTATTAAATAAAGTGAATATTTAATTGTAATTGTGCAAGAGAGAAAAATTTATAATAAAAGTCAAATTGACCACTCAAAACTAGACCTTGTATTAATCATTATATAACTGTCTCACTTTTTAATGGGAAGAAGTATGGGAAAATGGGGAAAAATACTAGGTCAGAATTATCAAACTGAATTCTAATCCTAAATATTTAATTAAGAAGTGCTAGTAACTTTAGGGAAATTATATAGTCTCTATTTTCTCATTCATTAAATTAAAACTAGAATCATTTAGATGAAGATGATCTCATTAGATATATGATGTTTGCAGATAAATATATGATCCTTACTTTCAATCTAATAAATAAGAACCAGACTGAATTATTTTTCATTTTGATGCCACTTATATACAAGTCTATTCAAAATAATTCACTTTGATTATATACTAGAGGCCCGGTGCACAACATTTGTGCAGGGTGGGGGGAGGGGGACTCCCCTCAGTGTGACTTAAGCTAGGATCATTCTGATAAGCCTCAAATTTCCTTATGAAACTTTTGTTTTCAGAAAATAATATAGCAATACCTACAAAGTTATGAGTGATAGGATGTCTTATCCAAAAAATATTCTACTTGGCCAAATTATGATCCAAATGTCAATGCAACAGACACACTCCAAAACATAAAAGATGTTAAAAAATATAACATCTTTTTCAAAGAATTCTTGAAAAATAATAATGAAATAGAAAACCCTGCCAAAAAATAAATGGAGATGGCATAGGGAAAGGACCAGTGCCAGACTCAGTATCTACATAAGTAGCATCAGGTCTCACAGAATCGAGTGTTTACAAAGAAATTTAATTCAGCCAAATAGTCAATGAATATAAAGAAGACACATAGCCTCTGACTTCTGGGTAAGGCCAGCCAATGGGGAGCAGAATATCAGAAGGATGGTGGAGGATGGAATGAAGTGAGCAAATTTATCACCTTCCCTTAGACCCAACTTGCAAAGTCTTCAAGGGCTACTGCTCTCCTTCAACTTCAGCTCAGTTCCTGTCAGGCAGCCCTCTCCACAGAGCCTTCTTCATCTCTAGTTTGTGGTAACTGCTCCATCCTCTCACCCCTCCTGGTCTATGTGCTTTTAGCACCTACTGTTACCCGCCCTGGGATTCTGAACTCTCACTTGTGGTTGCTCTTAAACTCTTCCCACAGCTGATTAAGTAATGCCTTTATTAAACACGAGAGGCCCGGTGCACGAGTTCATGCACCGGTGGGGTCCCTCGGCCTGGCCTGCAGGGATCGGGCTGAAACCAGCTCTCCAACATCCCCCAAGGGGTCCTGGATTGCAAGAGGGCAGTTCTTGGGTGATGCACTCCAAAATCAGGCTCCCTCCTCTCTGGTTCCGGGTGCATCACCTGAGAACCGCAGCTGCCAAGTCACCGCAGCTCAGCAGCTCCTGCGTTGAGCATCTGCCCCTGGTGGTCAGTGCACATCATAGTTACTGGTCGGCTGGTTGGACAGTCGCTTAGGCCTTTATATATAGAGATTGCTCAAAGTTTGAGTGAACACAAAATGCCAGGGATTCAGTCCTTGTTCAGACTTCTGCACAGAGTGAGTGAGGAAGTGTGGGGAGAGGATATTTATAAAGTCAAGAAGAAGATGCGGGAATCTTTTGAAAGCCATTGAACAGGGCTCAATGTAAGAAAAGGAATATTTCAGACATATTAGTCCTCCAGCAGTTATAAAAGTTAAGGCGGGGAAGAGGTTGGAGCCAGCGATAACTGTTAGGGAGATCAGATTTGACATTTTTCATGGTATAAATCAATAAGGTTCTGGACTAGATTGTTGGCAAAGGGAATAGAAATATAGCAACAAATGTGAAAAGCAAATAGAAGAAGAAAAATAAAGAAGACACATGGCCATATTCAACAATGTAAGAACACAAGGAATATAGCTACAAACCCTTCTTTGAACAGGTGACTTGGCAATAAAATCAGGTCCATTGCAACATCTGTGGGTATAATTACTGCTGGAATAGAGAATCTATGGGAAAAGGATTTGCTAAGCATCGAATCTGTTGATCTTCAGATAATTTAGTCAATTATGAGTAGAATGCAAAGTAAATATCAGAATTTGATATGTAAAAATAAGACTAAGGAATTCAAACTGCTAAGTAGATATATAGTTAAAATGAAAAAGTAAATTGAATGTTTTTATTAAATATAGTCTTATCAAACATAGATCATGTTTTTTATAAAAATCAGCTCTAACTATACATTTATCCATGTACATGAACAAAGAATTTATATAGAATAATGGCTAGTTTAACAGTTATAGTTATTTCTATTTAGTGAAAGCCTTTCTGTCTTTACAATTTTATAGTGGTTGAAATTTTTATAATTAGTATAGCTGTCATCATCTCTATAAAAATCATCATTATTTTTATTTATTCTTAAATTTGAACAATAAAACACATAAATTTGTATATAAATATATACACAATATATCACAATATTTTTGTTTTAAGAGGACTCTTAACAGTGATTTCATTACACTCAGTTATTTTACAGGAGAGAATAAGACATTCTAAGTGGCTCAGAGAGCTGTCCAGTATCTTAGCTGGCTAGTGATTGAATTAATGAGGGATAAATTTAACAAATATTAAAATATTTAATCAAAATTGTGCAGACAAAAGAATATACACATTGACATACAAGAATGAAGTATTTAAATCCTATTCAAGTAATGACAGATAAAGTGATTTAAAAAGATGATTCCCTTTGATTTTATAAAAGACTTCGTAATGTTGGACTTTTGCTTTCTGCCTGTGGTATTGCCTGGTTAACTGAATCTTACCCTAATCACCTTTCCTTTATTGAGCCTTTCCTCCCCTGGCTGTGCCAGGGTCCCCACTTTGTCTCAGCCCACCCTGAGCATATGACTTTCAAGGCGCTTTCTTTAGTGATTTGGAATTATTTTTGTGTTCTGGTCTGCCCCCAATGAACTGCATGTTCCTCCAAGTCAGGATTCACTAATGATCACATTCCCCAGTGCCTAGCACAGTGCCTTATATTACGAAGTGCTCTATGACTATTTGTTGAACTGATTGAATTACATTTAGAAATCTACATAGTTAATTATGGAGCACTTACCATGAATCAGACATATTGATAAGAGCTGGATCACTTCTTCAAGTCTAGAAGAGCTGTGTATTTGACAAAGATATGCAAAATTCTACTGTGGTTCTGATCTTATGTGTTTTGAACAAGGAATAATTTATGACCTTTATCTGGCAACCACATTTCAAAGATATCATCAATATTACCTGGCCTTGATCCCAATAAAATCTCTTTTACAGAGGGAACTCTCTCTGCTTTTATGTGATTTTATCACAGTGCGTCTCAAAAATGTATTGACAGCAGAGCCCACCATGTCCACGATGTACCAGAGATATGGCTTCTGGTAACAATAAGCTCCCTCGGCAGCTTTTCGTATTGTTATTTTTTCTGGAGAAATGATTGAAGGGTTTTAAAACAGGACTTGTATCCAAGCAGAGATTTTCAAATAAAACTGTCGTGTTCAATTTGATGTTTTATGATCATGATATATGAAAAATAATGTAAAGTTACAGGGCTATCATTATTTTATTGAAATACTGGGTAAATAGGCTCCATTCCCATGGATCTTCTTGGTCGGAAAAATGCATTTTGCAAATAGAAATGTTATTTTGATATATGAGAACCTACCTGGAAGATAAATATGAAAAGCATGAGAAGAAAGATAAGCCTTAGAGAAAATCCTGTAGCTTTTAGATTACACCATGGACCTAGTGTCTAATTTTTATTATTATTTCTTTTAAGTGCACTACACATTGCCTTTCCCTGCACACCCCCCTCCCCCATAAGAATAGTTAAAATAAGCACCTTACATGATTCATTTATTTACCTTTTACTATGCCATTCTTTGTATTCCTACCTACTCTCTTAATCACTGGGATACTTTGCTCTCTAGTGACTCCTGTTCCCTTTCTGATTGTCCTCCTCAGAATCCCTCTCTCCAGCTCCCTTTAAAGGTCAACCTGCCCTTTGTTCCCTTCTTCCCTTCCCCCATGCAACATGCTGTCTTGGTTCTCTGAGGCCAGTAGACAATTTCTGTGAGCTTCAGTTGCTTAATCTATAGAAAGGAAATAATAGGAGTAGCTACCCCACCTTATTGATGTGAGGATTAAGTGAGAGAGTGCTTGACATTTCAAAATGTTTAAATGTATCAGCCATTATTAGAAATGAAGCCAGCTATGGAATGGCCCTGCCTCAGGCTTTTCCTCATCAAACTTCTTTGCACCCTACATTGTCTTAAATTTAAAATCCAAAATGTCTCTGTGAAACATTAAACACTTGTTGATCATATTTTAATATTTCCTATCAGACAGGGACAGGTAAGAAATATTACTGGCCTGTAACTGATAAATTGAGAGACTTCTCTCCTAGCCTCATCTTGGTAGGCCCTACCCCTAAATACTGTAGTGGAAACCATTTTTGTAGTTCTAGTGTTTCTTTATGGAGTTAACTTGACATTTTATTTTATCCTTGATTTTTTTTTTTTATATATTTTATTGATTTTTTACAGAGCGGAAGGGAGAGAGATAGAGAGTTAGAAACATCGATGAGAGCGAAACATCGATCAGCTGCCTCCTGCACATCTCCTACTGGGGATGTGCCCGCAACCCAGGTACATGCCCTTGACCGGAATCGAACCTGGGACCCTTCAGTCCGCAGGCCGACGCTCTATCCACTGAGCCAAACCAGTTTTGGCTATCCTTGATTTTTTAAAGAAATCACTTATTACTGCACAATATTTGTGTCCTTGGAAAAAATGCAAAGCTTGTTTAAAGGGGTATTTTTAAAACAGTCTGTCTGGAGGCAAGAATTTATTTATAACTAAAGAGTTCTTCATTGGGTTAATCACAAACGAACCTAGTCTTGGCCTTAGGTTTTAGAAAGACTAAAGTAAAACCCTTTCTCTGTTCACTGCTTTCTGTCATCTTTTTTTCTCTCTCTCTTGTCACTTGAGTTTTCAGACATGACATGTTACAACTGTGCTGAAGTTTTCAGTGTATCAGAATAAATTGGTAATTCCCCTTCACTGGTTGGTTTCCAATTCTTGAGAACAAGGAGTCCCTTCTAGATGTTTAGGATACATTTCTCTGTGATTTAGGTGAACTGAGAACATATGAGAAAGGGTAGGAATTGAGTGAAGAAAGAGCAATGCAATTCTAGGAAAGGACTTAATGGGAGAAGTGACAAATGGATGTTTTACAAGACTTCAGGATTAGTTCATGGAAGTTCTTGAATGACTAGCTTCAGCATTTGAAATTTCTTTTAGAAGCAATGGGTGATGGTGAAGCATTGGAATGTTTATTGTTGCTCTTTGTTCATTTGTTATTTGGTGGAATGAGATACCTGACCAGAACTGTGTGTGGGGACATTTCATGTGGCAATAATTAAGTAGGATTGGAGTAAAACATACGTAAAGTCAGGAGATCAGCAGAAAGGTCACTAGAGAGGTATTTCTTAAAGTGAGATTCCATTAGATTTTAGTAATGAAAAGGAAAAGAAAGGGAGAGATGTTATCTGTGGGTGATTCAGTATTTTTGCCAACTCAGTGAATATTTTTTATGGAGTGGGATGAAAAGGTTTCAAAGGCTGTTGAGAGGAAAAAGGAAGGCAATCTAAGAAATTTATTAATCCATCACAAATTAGAAAAAAAGACTAAAATAAGTATATTAAAAAGAAAATAAAACAAAAATTAGATGATGAAAAGTTCAATTATGTCAGTAAACACATAAATGGATTATGCATTTCTATTAATAAACAGAAGTCATAAATGTATAGCCACAAAGGAACTAATTGACAAATTTGACTAATCTAAAATTAAAAACTTCTGCCTGAAAAATTAAATTACAAAGAAGTGAAAAGTCAAGCTAGAATATAGAAGGTATTTCCAACACATCCACCTGATAAAGGATTTAAAATTAAAATGTATTTTAAAATTCCTGCAAATCAACAAGCAAAAAGAAAAAGAAATAAGTATAACATATATCAACGTGAATAAATCTCAATCATATAATTGGATATGAAAATTAAGTTGTATAATGTTTTATACATGACATTTTATACTATTAATACAAAATTTAAATATGAAAACATAATCAATAATAAATATTGCTTATAAAAATATGAAAATATAATGAATCTCTAATAATAAAAGCATAATATGCTAATTAGACCAGACATCCTTCCGGATGTCCTTCCTTCCAGACAAAGCTGCAGTGGGCGGAGGCCGCAGCAGAGACAGCAGAGGCCCCCGGCCACGGTGGGCGGGGGCCATGGCAGCGGTGGGCTGGGGCTGGGGCCAAGGCCCTTACACGAATTTCGTGCATCGGGCCTCTAGTATATTATAAAGTCTTTGAAAGGATGCGCACACCATCTTTAAGATAATGTGTGTTATGTAGTACATATACAAGGGAAAGTTTAATTATTAGTGACTACTGCTCCTACAAGCTCTGGAATTACTTTTAAATAACTGCAAAATTTTACTCACAATCAACATTTTGATAATTCCTTCAATTCATTAACAAATCTGGCCACTGTTTATGGCCCATTGAAGTAAAAGCAGTAACTTCAGTTACAATCAAAGTTATTGCCAGAAAATTCACATCATTTGAAACCATAGTATAAGTCCCTTAGGTAAAACCAACAACTGAGTATTGTCATTACTTAAAGAGCAACGAATTATTAGAGGCATAAAATGGTTCTATATTAGGTTTAAAGATTTAATTCAAGACAATTCAGAAAGTATGTAGACTTAAGCCAACTTGATATATATATAGGGTATCCCAAAAAATGTTTACACACACTTTGAATAATTATAAAGGCAGTGTTTATTAACAATATATTTCATTTTCAAAATTGAGCTATCAGCTGTTAAAGTGTGTATACATTTTGGGGAGACACCTGTATATTAACTTGAAACAGAGTAATGGAAGCATGTTTGCTGATTTTAAACATATTAAACTTTATAGTTTTAAAGAAGCAGCAAAAAACACCAAGTGTTGAGTAGGAGGGGAGAATCAACATTGGATGAGTATGCAAATTTAATCAAGAAACTAAAGTAAGATAATACTTTCACAAAGAGGAGATT
>NW_005355584.1:3349760-3365545 GCF_000412655.1 Myotis brandtii
GTTCCATTTTTAATTTTTTGAGGAAACTCCATACTGTTTTCCACAGTGGCTGCACCAGTCTGCATTCTCACCAGCAGCACATGAGGGTTCCTTTTTCTCCACATCCTTTTCAGCACTTGTCATTTGTTGATTTGTTGATAATAGCCATTCCTGGTGTGAGATGGTACCTCATTGTCATTTTGATTTGCATGTTTTCATATGTCTCTTGGCCTTCTATATGTCCTCTTTCAAAAAGTGTCTATTTAGATCCTTTGCTCTTATTGGATTGTTATCTTCCTTTTGTTAAATTGTATGAGTTCCCCATGAATTTTGGAGATTAAACCCTTATCCGAAATAACATTGGCAAATATGTTTTCCTATGCAGTGGGCTTTCTTGTTGTTTTAAGGAGGATATATTTAATAGTAAGAAATTATTCTAAGATGTAGACTGGAAAGCATCCATTTTACAGGAAGGGTACACTTTATAACTTTCTTAAGAGTAGTTTTGGTAATGCAAATGTTTAAATGTCGTATCAAACTCAATATACCTAATATTAAACTTCTCATTTTTTTTGGTTCTCCAACAATGACATAAATGGCATCATCCATGTAGCTATGTAGATGTAAAAACTTAGATATATCTTTAATTCATCTCTCTCTTTAACTCATATTGAGTGTGTTGTGAAGTTCTAAATTTTTTCATAATAATTTTCATCATGGGTTCACCTTCTCTCTGTTCACTGTCTTCAACACTGGTTGAGTTGTAATCTCCTCCTCTGGTATGAATGTTCTAATTACCTAATGACATTTTTATAATATTACTCCTTTAATATAACTAATTATTGATTCCCATTTCCTGCTGCATCAACTGAAAAGTCTCTTTGATTTTGAAAGTTCTCTACTATTTTTATTTTTATGCTTCGTTTCTTTCCTGGATGTACTCTTTTCCTCCAGTCAAGCCATTCTCACTATGTCACAGTGGCATCTCCCTTTTGGATTTTTAGGATGGTTTCAGTAAAAGAAGAAAAAAGTCAATGCTGACACCAAGATTTGACACTGTGTGCCTAAATATTTTTTATCAAATAAAGGAAATAAATCCAGGAGGAGAAGTAAACTAAGGAGAAAATGTTTTGAGCTTTGATTTAGACATTTGACTTACTGCTCAAAATGTCAGTTGAAATTTCAGGAAAGGGGTGTTGGCGTGCTCAAACCCTATACTCACCAGGTCCATAAAATGAAAACAAGCTGGTTGTATGTAAGAATAGTTTGCACTGATTGTCAAGTTTCACCTCACAATCGACTGATGAAAATAAAACACCCTGAATTTCAAACAGCATATGTTGATATAGAGCCAAAGAATATTCTTATTTTTGAGAAACTAAAACCCAAAAGGCATGCTTCTTTCTTAGACATCCTGAGCAGAGAGAAAGGACTTTTTGTTTCCTCTCATGTCAGTGTGGGGCTCCCAGAAAGGAGGGAGGTGGAAGAGCCTTCCTAGTAAGCCACCTCTTGGGATACTGCTCAGGGGGTCTACTCTACATCTAGGTTTTATTCTCATGATAATGACGACAGTTTCACACTCTCACTGAAAACTCACTGCTGCTGTGAGGTATCTCATTTCTGGCTGTGACTCTAAACCACATGTGCGTTCTCTCCTTGTATTTTATTGATCTCATGGGAGACAGATGCAATAGAGAGTACTATATATGTTCAGGTGAAAAACAAACAAACACATGGCCTCCTCAAAAACTGCCACTATACTATATATGTTCAGGTGAAAAACAAACAAACAAACAAACAAACACATGGCCTCCTCAAAAACTGCCACTCATGTCAATTTTGGAATCATCATTTATTCTTTATGAATTTCAAAATTATTTTTCTGAATAAGATAAAGCAAAACAATCCTTTATAATAAAAGGGTAATATGCAATTGACCCTAACAGCAGAAAGACTGGGAATGACTGGTCACTATAACACACACTGACCACCAGGGGGCAGACGCTCAATGCAGGAGCTTCCCCCTGGTGGTCAATGTGCTCCCACAGGGGGAGCTCTGCTCAGCCACAAGCCAGGCTGACGGCTGCCAGCACAGCGGTGGTGGTGTGAGCTTCTCCCGCCTCCTCAGCAGCTCTAAGGATGTCTGATTGCCAGCTTAGGCCCGATCCCCCCGGGGAGCAGGCCTAAGCCAGCAGGTGGACATCCCCTGAGGGGTCCCATACTGTGAGAGGGCCCAGGCCGGGCTGAGGGATGCCCCTGAGTGCACAAATTTTTGTGCACTGGGCCTCTAGTATAATCAGAAAACACTAACATTTATTTTGGTCTTTCCAACTACGTGGAATGAGAAAAATTGAGATAGATATATTGCTCTTTAAGCATTTTTTTTTTCAGTGTCAGTGGCTTTATATCTGGCTTTACTTTTACTACTTTGAGTTCCAAAGTTGACGAGAAATTTCTTATAACCATGAACTTTAAATTATACTCCAGTGAAAGAAGTTTTTAATTATTTTGTCCTTTAATTTATATTTAAGTAGGTAGGTGTTTATTTATAAAGCAATCGGGACATATCTTTATGTATATTAACTACTTTTTTTTTTACTGGCAATGCATATCTCTCTTTTTCTTTTTTTTATTCTTATATTTTTCTTTTTTGATTAAGGTATTACATATGTGTCCTTATTCCCCCATTACCCACCCCTCAACTCGTGCCCTTACTCCCTAGTGTCTGTGTCCATTGGTTATGCTTATATGAATGCATTAACTACTTTTTAAAAAAGTTTATCTTTCAATAGTACATAAACATTTTGTGAGAGAACCAAGGCCTAGGACTTAAGTAATTGAAATTACTCATACCTCTGTAATACTTTCAACAATAAAAGTAAGTTTTAAAAATACATAAATACATGTAGTAGCAATGAAGTAGCAATGAAGAAGGAAAAAAGTTACTCAGAGCATAAGCCTGCAATAACTATGCCTGCATGAGATTTGTTATTTATTTATTTGTTGTCTTTATATGTTCATCTGTTACACCATTGTAAATAAATAATTGAATTCTAAACCCCAAGTTATCATTTACATAGTACTGTGCTTTCAGAAGGGAGCACAAATATTAGCCAACCCAAATACGTCACTTTCTTCTATAGTCTTTAACATCTCTAGAGAGGTAGTTTCCATGACTCCCTTTACTAAAGGACTCCTATGATCAGAAATTCTTCCTTGTCCTTAACCAAAATCCTATTTGAAGTGCAGGGTTCTTTAGGTCAACATCTTGTGATAGAACAGGCCCATTAAATCCGACCTCCGGTTAAGTTAAAACTTGTGAATGGGTCCTAGCTAAATAATGTAATTATGGCTATGAGCTAAAGCCAAGAAATCTGCCATCTACTTCACAGTGAGTCTTAAATGGACAAAGGATGCCCTTTGAGTAAAATCACCTTGAAAAGGAGAAAGCACTATGGAAAAGGGATTGCTCTGAAGGAAAATTGAAAGGAATTAAGAAGGTATTTAATTAAGGCAAGCTGACCTGCTGGCTAATGCAGCGGAAAGCAGAGGCCAGAGAGCAGCTGGGGATCCTGGGGATTTCTGGAGTCTTGGCAACGACATGGAATTTTCTAGAAGGAAATCCTAAAGGGTACCCAGGAGCCTATTTGGTGAGACAACTGGTATGTTTAGGAGCTAACTCTGAACGAGAAGGTGAAATCAGTGATTTTCTCAGGAGAGCATGAAACAGCATCTCCACAGTTGATGGGGCAGGCAGGAGTGTCATCACTACAAGACAGACAGCGGGAGAGAGTGAATCTAAACAATAACTCTCCTGCTAACCAGCATCCTTAGAAGCCCTTGAAGAGCAGTATCTGGACAACACACCACCTCCTCCCACTCTGAAGGACATTTCTATTTTGTCTCATTGGGGGAGAGGGGGAATAAAAATAGTACCTGATTTTATTTATGTGGTTCTCTTTCATATTCTTGAAGAATTTGTGTCTTTCATGTATAAGCAAAATAAAACCTATTCCTTTGTGTTTTCCTCAGAGGACTGATTTCCTGGTCTCAAGCAGGCGTTTTTATTGCTCATCTCTGTAATTTCTCCAACCTACTTGTAGAAGGCATCGGTTCTAGGGCCTAAAGCAGAATGTAGTATGCTATTAAAACCCTGTTTGAAGAGGAGTAGCAGAGAGCTGCTCGCTTCATGCTTCCACTGATTTCCTGCTTCTGGAATGGAGGCTGCTTTCAGAGTGCCCACTCCTGCTGAATCTGACTTCACACTGACGGGGCACTGCCATATCTTCTGCACCAGGGCTTTTCATTATTTCACACCCATTACCAGCAAAACATTTTTTAAAACTAGGTCCAAGAAAAGAACCAAAAATCCAAAACACACAACAAAACCTCTGCATTTATTAAATTATTCTTTTACTACTTTAAGTTTAAAAATTCAAATATGCAACTAATCAAAATGACTATCCCATAGTCATGATAAATTCATATTATTATTCCCAATACATTATTTGTTTGAGTCCCTTTATTGTGAGATTGTCCTTAGACTTTTGAAATATCAAAATAACTTAATTGAGACAAACAAAAATTGAAGAATATTGTACAAAATAATCTTCAAAATTGTCAAGGTCATGAAAAGCAAAAACAAGCAAACAAACAACAACAACAAAAACACACAAAGAAACTATCAAAGATCAGAGGAAGCTAAGGAGACAGGACAACTTAATGAAATTGGGTGTCTTCGATTGGATCCCGAAACAAAACTGGACCCTAGTGGAAAAAACTGGTGATTTTTAAATATAATCTGTAGTTTAGTTAACAGTATTTTGCCAATGTTAATTCTTAGTTTTGAAAACTGTACCATGATTATTTTGGGTTTAACATCAGAGGGAAATAAGTAAAGTTTTTACAGGAGCTCTCTGCACCATTTTTGCAAATATTTTATAAACCTAAAATCATTCCAAAATAAGAAAATAATAACTTAAGGGCTTTGTCTTGGTAAACAGTCTATTACATCAAGTCTTTGACAGTTTTATCTGTATGTGTTTGTTTCTGTTAATGTAACAGCAAAAAGATAAGATAGTATTGAAAATACTAAATCTATTTTTTCTTATTATCTGTTATCATGTTTTTTCTGTAGCAGGATTGAATACCTGAATGGCACACTTATGCTTTGTGACTCATGTTTAACTTGCTCTTTAGTAGAAAATAATTAGACACACGAGATGGAGCATTGGAGTCAGTGAACATGTGTGTTTGTGTATTTCCATGAATACTGTAAGGCTTTATTTGACATCACTGTGGTTCCTGAGTTATGAGCAATAAGCACACAGGGTCCAAGGAAAGCATTCCTCTGTAGGAAGAACAGAAACCCTAGGTCCCAATTGGCTTGGGTCCCAATTCCATCCAATGAGAGCCTTCCTACCTTGGCTAGGATTCAAAATCCTATATAATAAAAGCCCAATATGCAAATCGACTGAACGGCAGAAGGACCAGTGGAATGACTGGTTGCTATAACATGCACTGACCACCAGGGGGCAGACGCTCAATGCAGGAGCTGCCCCCAGCCTGCAGATCCCAGGCCAGCCAAGGTGGGTGCCAGAGGTGGCCTTTGATTGCCCCGCTGGTCGCCCCACAGATCAGCCCTGGTCGCCGGCCAGGCCTAGGGACCCTACCCATCCACGAATTTCATGCATCGGGCCTCTAGTCTACTAATAAATAACCAGGAGATAAATGTTGATTATCTATCTATATCCCACTTTGCAATGATATTTTTATTTATCTGCTTTCGATCTCTCAAATTTCTATGCAGCTTCCTGGAACTGTGTTTCACTTCCACAATATTGCTACTACTTCAGCGGCCTCCATTACCTTCACCACTTCCATCACAAAATACCATATACTGGGGGCTTGAACAGCAGATATTTATCTTCTACATTTTGAGGGTTAAAAGTCTGAGGTCAAGGTGCCAGCATGGCCAAGTTCTGGGGAAAGTCCTCTTCTTGGTTTGTAGACAGCTGCCCTCTCATGGTGTCCTCTTTTTTTGCAAAATCTTGGAGAGAGAGCAAGTTCTCTGATGGTCACTGATCCTATCCTGGGGGCCCCACCATTATGACCTCATCTGATTCTAATTATTTTCCAAAGCCCCCAGCTCCAAATACCATCCCTTGGGGGTAAGGAATTCAACATACAAATTTGAGGGGCACATAAGTCAGTCCATAGCAGTCTCCAAAACTCAAGAGTTTCAGATGAATGTGTGGACTACATTTCAAGCACATGTTACATGCTGTCTGCAGGCTGTCTTATTAAATCTTCAATAGCAACCTCATGAGGTACATGGACTGTAATTTATAGATGAGGAAGTTAGATCTTAGAGAAGATAAAATAACTTCTGCAAGACAAGGCATTTAATGAATAGGAGAACCTGCACTGAAAATAAAATTGTTCTGATTTAAAATTATCCTTAGGCATTATCATATAAGACCCTAAATCCTAATATAAGCACGTGAGATTTATATTAAAGACAGAGTGAAATTATTTATTCTGTGCAAAAATTACTTCATGTTATAATGTAGAGAGAGTAATTTTAGAAGAGAGTAAATTTTATATATATCTTTGCACCTAGAGGAAAGAGAATACCCATAAAAAGAGGGTACTCTTTATTAGAGGTCGCAATAATTAATATGGTGACCACCCTGGTTACAAATTTGATTGAAAAATTTTGTATAAAATAATAATCTATTAGAAAAATTAAAAAGCTGAATTCATGCAGTAAACTGGTTACCAGATGAGTGGACCAATTAAAGAATATTTTAGAACCTGCTTTGATTGCATGAAATAATAAGCATGATGGTCAGATAATTATTTGTTTTCTCTCAAAAGTAAAATGATCCTTCAAAAAATGTAAAAAATAAAATAAAATAAATGTTGGCAGCTGTGTATTGAGATGTATAAATAGCTGTATTGATTAACAATTTCCAAACCATTGTGAAATTAGCGGGAACTCATTTGTATTCAATGGCATATTTCAACAGTTTTGTGTAGTGGTATGTAAAATAATTCTCAAAATTATCGGAATTATTTGAAACCTTTAAAGTATATTGGTGCAAGCAATGATTTTTACAACATATGCAAATGTCCATAATGGTTATGGATATGCTGAACATCTGTTGCCAAGAGCTTTTTCTCTGTTTTGTATTGTACTACCCTGTTCCTTTTTAAGTGCATTTAAAAAAATTATTCCCAATGTATTAATTGAATAGATAAATTCCTGATACTATTAAACTCCTGTAAAGCAATGGGTAATAAGATTTCTTTATTTCCTTTCAGATTTTCAGACGATGCTGGTTGGTTTTCAAAAAGGCTTCCAGTAAAGGACCCAGAAGGCTAGAAAAATTTCCAGACGAAAAGGCAGCGTATTTCAGAAACTTCCATAAAGTAAGTCTCAGTCTTGGGAGTTGCTGGGGAATAACTAGACCCTTGGCAACAGCTTGCGGAGACATTTCTTTTGATAAATGAAATCTGCAAGGGAAAAATGCATGGCCAGGGTAAAATGTCTCCGTTCCAATAAAATGCAAAAGTTATTTTTCTCCTTTATTTTAATCATCTGCTGTAAATGCCAGAGGTACCTCTGCAAAATGAAAGACTCATTTTTATTGCCGCTTTGCAAAATGAGATGACTCATAACTCAGCCAGATCATTTCCCAAGGTGCTGAGTAAGCATTTTCCCTCTGTTCAGGTTAGTTGTGCATTTGTTACTTTGATTTAAACTATCGGTGATATTTAGGAGATAAAACTTTTAGAGCTTGAGTTAATAATGCTAAAGACCCTTTTAATGGACACAGCATTTGCTGTTTATAGCCTTACCAAGTCAGAGATCATTAAATATGCTGATGTGTAGAGATGTGGCAGAAATTCTGTGAATGAAATGTCAATTTCTTAAGAATGAGCCTTCACCAAGTACCTCAGTTAGTTAGAGCATGGTCTGGATACCCCAAGGTTACAGGCTTGATCCTCTGTGAAGCCAATGAATGCATAAATAAATGGAACAACAAATCAATGTTTCTCTCTCCCCCTTTCTCTCAAATCTAAAATAATAAAAGTGTAATATGCTAATTAGACTGGATATTGAACGACCTTCCAGATGTCATTCCAGATGTGGAGGAAGGGACAGAGGCAGAGGCAGTTAGGGGCAATCAGGCAGGCAGGCGATGGTTAGGGACAATCAGGGAGGCAGGTGAGTGGTTAGGAGTGATCAGGCAGGCAGTTGAGCTGTTAGGGGCAATCAGGCAGGTGAGTGGTTAGGGACGATCAGTCAGGCAGGCGAGAGGTTAGGGCAGTGATTCCCAAAGTGGGCGCTACCGCCCCCTGGTGGGCGCTGCAGCGATCCAGGGGGGCGGTGATGGCCACAGGTGCATTTGTTTTAACTTTTTTTGTATTACCTTTCTATTCTGAGTTCAATAAATAGTTTCATAATTTCAAACTTCAATGTTTCTAATTTACACCTTTCTTTACTATATTTTACGAAAAAGGTAGAAACATTAATACATATATCTTTCTGTTTGATTGCTATTAAAATTTTAAAAAAATAATTTCCAGGGGGCACTGAGTAATATTTTTTCTGGAAAGGGGGCGGTAGGCCAAATAAGTTTGGGAACCACTGGGTTAGGGGCTATCAGGCAGGCAGGTGAGTGGTTAGGAGTGATCAGGCAGGCAGGCAGTGGGGTTAGGGGTAATGAGGCAGGCAGGAAGAATGGTTTGAGGTGATCAGTCAGGCAGGCAGGCGAGCAGTTAGGAGCCAGCAGTCCCAGATTGAGAGGGATGTCTGACTGCCATTTTAGGCCCAATCCCGCAGGGATCTGGCAGTCAACATCTCCCGAGGGGTCCCGGATTGCGAGAGAGTGCAGGCCGGGCTGAGGGACCCTGCCCCTGCCATGCACTAATTTCATGCACCGGGCCTCTACTCAATACATAAGAAAACAGAATTATAAGTATGTAAGAAATAACCCTAGAATGGTGCTAAATATGCTGCCTAAAGTAATCTTTGGTGACAATATCACAACAAAGTTAAGTATTTGATAGTACTGAGGAGGATTCGTGATAAGAACTCAGAATTGTGAAACAGTTGGTAGGATGTCTGATTAATCAGTAAAGATTCCTATTCCCAAATTTATCATCTGTGTGAATTTGCATAAGCTATTTAATCTCTATGCACCTACATTTTTTCCTCTGACAGATTAAGATTATAATAGTGCCTACCAAAGAGAGTTATTGTAAGGAATAAATGATACTATAGACATAATAAGATTAAATATAACTAGATAAATGGAATTTTATAGCTAAGCATATAACTTTACTTGGCATCTGGTAAGTTGTAGCAAAGATGTAATGGTGACTTGAATGAAGATATGAGTATTGATGTTGGAGGTCAGAGGACAAATGTTGGGTATAGTAAGGGGTTACATGTTGGGTGTAGGTGAAGATAGGACTCATGGGCAACTCATGAGTTTGGGCTTCAGCAGCAGAGATGCAGGTGGTGCAATTTATGAAGATGGGGCAGACTAGAAGAGCAGACATTGAGTAAAATTCACAAGCTTTCACGTTGTACATGTTACATTTGAAAGATCTATTACACATTCATACTAAAATGTCAAGTAGCTAATTAGACAAACAAATGAGGGCTTGGGTGGGGAAAATGTCATTGATAGAGTTATTCATTTCCGTCATTGGCATCTTGGTAGTACTTTATTCTGTAGCATTAGATAAAACGTCCTTGGGAGAGAATGAAGAAAGAGGAGATAATTAACACTCCCAACATTTAGAGGATTAGCTGAGGCAGAGACACTGGAATAGAAATCTGAGAAAAGCAGGAAGTAAGAGGAGAAGAATTACATGAGAGTAAATCACTGGAAAGCAAGAGAAAACTGTGCTAAAAGAATTGAGCAAGTGGTCATCTATGTCTAGTTTGAGAGACTGAGAAATTTGACAGAGAAGGAACCATTAGACTTACAACATGAAGGCTGTGGGTGGCTTTGCCAAGAGCTATTTCAGTGAAATATGGGGACTAATTTCACTTGAAGAGACTTAGAGGAGAATGAGAAGTGAGGAAGGGACAGCTACTCAAACAATTTATTTCAAGAAGTTTTACTGTAAAATTGAGCCAAGATAGGTAGAAGATATGATTTTTAAATATGACATACATTGTTATATACCTGTATGCCAACACTAATGGTCTAGGAGACCAAAAATGTGATGATTAGAAATTTTCTGTGTAGTTATAGGGTTTGGTCTTTCACAGAACCAGAGATGAGTCTAACAAAAAGGAAGGAATAGAATGAGTGCAGATCTAAATAGGTTGGATAAAATTAACACTACGACTAATACTCCAAACACATGCACACTTTATATGTGTGAGCTTTCTCTCTCCACACTGTGAAAATTAAGCAGCGTAAGACCCAGGGGAGTGCAGTAAGAATATAAATTGTTAATTTTTTAATAAATAGTGAAACAAATGTCATTGACTGTAACTTGAAGCTCCCAAGAGCTTTTAATAATTAGATTCAGTATATGTGACAACTAAAATTTACCTTTCTCATGTGAAGATTGAAGTTTTTATTATTATAGCTTATTCTTTATAGCATTTTGGGAAGCTAATTCCTTTTCCTAGTAATATAAATTTTCTTTCATGATTTTTTTTGAATGATTGTGAACTAAAATGGTGAAGTTAGACCTATTCTGATATGACAATAATAATAAATCTTAAGGGTTGTTTTCAGGAAAATTATGTACATGGTCTCTTATTTTCATTTTATTTTAGCAAGTTTTGCCTAATCCTTCTAACTGGCTGTTTTATTATAGACCTTATGTAAATAACTGAAAGATTTCACTCTGTGTATATTCAATCTGAACTATTAACCATTCTAACCAAAATATTTCTATTAATATCACTACTTTTCTTCTTCCTACAATTTTCACTAGCTCTGGGACACTGGTTTTTGCTTCTTTTTTTCCCCTTAGAATGTATATCTAGTTCCCTCTGACAGGTAGATAAAGGAAGATCTCTTTATGAACAAGGCTGGCATACTTCAGTCTTTGTTTTCTCTTGGGCAATTAATGGTCAGTCCAGAATTGGGGGGAAGGAGGGTCTCTTCATTTTTAAGATGGCTTGAAGAAATGGACTAATATGAATTTCCCAAATTGTTCTATTTGCTAATGTTAAATATTTTAAAGTTTTGATTAGTCAGTTATTTGGATATGCCCTAAAATCTGCTATAGCGCTCCGTCACAATAAATTACAATAATCAATCAAATGAGTGAAATGTTTCCAGCCTAAATGAGGGACTTCTGAAAAAGAAGCTAATGACACAATTCTTTCTTTGCCAACTTTAACTTTGTGCTATGCTCTATCTGAAGCATACCTATTATAAAACTTCTGAGTATTAATGGTCTCATTTAGACATTTGATATGTTTACTGTGAAACAGAGCTTGCTGCATAAATCAGTTCTTATATAAAACTGCTGTAAAATGGTATATACTTTTTTTTTTACTTCTTGCTAGAAAGGAATTTGAAATTCAAATCACTAGCTGCTGAAGGAAGTTATTAAAAATGTATTAGGTTTGAAAGTTTAGCTGTATGTAATTGTCAGAGATATTCAAAACAAATTTATCCTCAATGAAAATTGAACTAAAGCAATTTACATAGAATCAGCTAATAAATGTTCCTTAATTTTCTGAGCAAAAGAAAAAAGAAACAGTTTATATTTATTTTAATAAAATAAAAATGAGGGCTATCTGTAGGGAGGAAAATATAAATAAAGTCCCATAAAAGGATGAATGAAGACAAAACTATGTGACATTCCAGTGCTGAAAACTATTGATGCCAGAAAAATGATGCCTGTCTAACAGGTACCAATCTTACTTCTAAATCCCCATATTCTGACATCAAAAGCATTATTTTATTTCATCTGTTTTACTCTTATTTGGAGTTGTCAGTATTTATCTTTATGTAAAGCAAATGTCTGAGAAAGTTGGGAAAAAGATTAAGGCATCCTTATGAAGAACAGCCACCTGAAAATATAGCTTATCCTTAACAATAGAAGCAAAATAATTGGGAAGTGTGAAAACAGCACATGTGTACAGTGTGTTATATTGAATATTTTCATTTTTATTCCAATGGCTATGTGCTTAGAAAGGCATGCACTTGGTGTGATGTGAAGGGTGTTCTAAGGCTTGGTGTCTCTTCAAATATCTTCTGGAAGTTCCCAGAGTGATAGTCACTTATTCAGATGAAGGCATCTTATTCATTCATTCATTCATTCATTCATTCATACATTCATTCCTCCATCCTTTTGTAATCCCTTATCTTGAAGAAGTCTCAGTTTCCTGAACAAAGTTCCTATTAACACACACACATTGGTTCCTGGGACAGTCACATGTTAATCTATTCTTGATTGTTTTACTCATATTATCTGATCACATGCTAGTCACTCAGGGAAGACTCAAAGAACTGGAATATGAAAAGTTGGTCTTTTATATCATGAAAAGGATGGGGAAATGCCCATGGCATGGTGCGCTTCTGTGTAGAGCCTCCAACAGAGGTGAGTGTGTTGTGAATAGACAACTCTAAAGCCAATGATGAGCAGGAATGAACAGGAGTTAAGACCTTCAGGTGGAGGGGATCAGCAAAGTTGTGATCTCAAACTCAGAGGAAATTCCCAGAATTAAAGTGATCTTTGCAATATTTAAATCAAGGTCAATTAGAACTTTACAGCATCTAAGATAACTTCCATTAAGAATGACTCTGTGCTGCTTAAGGGTGCTACAGAAAATAGAGCACTCAGCAATCAGGATTTTAGTTTATAACCTATTCCTCCACAACAGATATCTATCTGTTCACTGAGAAATAAGGAGTCAGACTTAGAAAATAGGATTTGGTCTGGGCTTGACTTAAAGAATATAGAAGTATGATTTATGTTGGTAAAATTACTCATTATTCTACTTCTTAAAACTATCTATTTGTGTGTGTGTGAGGTAGTTGTCCATAATGGTACTACATCAGAGGAAAACATGGTATGATTTAAACAATATCTTGCTCTAATTTTCCTCTCTGTAAATTGTAAATAATATTGTAGCTCACAAAGTAAGATGATAATTTCATGTTAGAGAATATGTAAAATGAAAAATGACTATGGTTGTACAAGTCATTACTGACTTCTATTTTGCATCTTTGAAACCAGTGAAATAATTCATACCAACTTTAGAAAAATATTGAAACCAATTTGCATGATAAAGTAACTTATAATTTCAAACAAGTCATTTTACATGACAAATCAGATAGTAATTTGGGAAATAATATTCAATAATGTCTGTTATGACATCATTTCCATTCTTTCTGAAGTATTTTTACATTTATTTAGTGGATTGATACCCAATGTTCTTAATTATTATTGCAGAATATCATCAGTACATTTTTGATTTTTAAAAATCTCTTTTTCTGCTCATTAACAAATCTGGCTAATTGTGCAAATTCTGACAAATGGGATAGGAGGAAAGCTTATTCTGTAATGCTTCACTGAGGATAAATTGTTTTTCTGCCATTAATGGAAAATTATATATTACTAGAGACCCAGTGCACGAATTTGTGCACCAGTGGGGTCCCTCTGCCTGGCCTGTGGGATCGGGCCAAAACCAGCTCTCCGACATCCCCTGAGGGGTCCCGGATTGCAAGAGGGTGCAGACCAGGCCGAGGGACCCCACGAGTGCATGATCAGGGCCAGGAAGGGATGCGAGAGGTTGGCCAGCCAGGGAGGGACCACAGGAGGGCTCCAGGGTGTGTTCGGCTCATCTTGCTCAGTTCTGATTGGCCAGACCCCAGCAGCAAGCTAACCTACTGGTCGGAGCATCTGCCCCCTGGAGATCAGTGCACGTCGTAGTGAGCGGTTGAGTGGCCTTAGCATATCATTAGCATATTACGCTTTGATTGGTTGAATGGCCAACCAGTCAATCGGACACTTAGCATATTAGGCTTTTATTATATAGGATACCTCAAGTATTAAATGCATATTTATGTTCAACATACAATTTGAAAATTACTTCAGTGAGAATTCATTCATGAATTAATACTTTGTGCCTCACTCTAAATATCTATTTAGCAACTTTTATTTTATAATTAACAATGCTGTTTCATATTAGTTCAAGTTTATATAATATTTTAACATTTAAAGCCTTTTTACATCTAATACTTCTATAAAAAACAAAGTTGACATTCTAATTAACCATTAACAAGCCTAGGTTATAAACCAATAACAGGTACTTAAACTGATTTTATTGATTAGAGAACAGGTTTTTAACTTGGGAACCATGAATTTTGAGATTCAATTAAATTACTTCTTTTGATGGTAACTATTACATTTCTTCTGCTAAGGTAGGAAATTCAGGGAAATAAGGTGGTCTTTTTTTCCTTTCATCTATTTAGAAACAGAAAGAGAGGTTTACAGTGTTTGCTTTAAAATGCAACTATTTTCATGTAGTTCTCTTTTTCTATATCTTTGAATCAAGTTAATCATATTTATATATCCAATGCATAAAATTAAATTTAGCCTGATTTTCAGTAGCCTGGATTTCTCCTCTAATCCTTTTATTTTTCTAAAATATTTGTGTTAGTATAGAGAACATTGTCCTCCTAAGTTTGGGCTACCATGATATTCTCCTACTCTTAGAGCTGGGCCAAAATCAGCTTCCCTACGTTTTCTTTCACTTTCATCTTGCAAGTAAACTGAGGTAATCAGACCCATTATTATCCCCAAAGATTGGATCTTTCATGCACTTCGGTCACTAACAATAATTGGAGTACTACTGTCATTTTCTCTTGTTGGGTAACAAATGGCCACAACTCAGAGGCTCAAAAAAACACTCATTTCTGAACCTGCAGATCTGTAGGTCAGAAGGTCAAGCTTGTCTGTATTCTCTGCTGAGAGTTTCAAGAGCCCAAGGTCAATGTGTCAGTCAGACTGAATTGTTATTTGGTGGCTCTGGAGAAAACTCTGCTTCCAAGCTCGGCCTGGAGCTGGCTCATTCGGTCCTGCACAGCCATTGCACTGAGGCCCCTGTGTTCCTGCTGGCTATCAAGAAGGGGCTGCCCTCTGTCCTTGACATATTTGATTTGGTCCCTCTCTGGGACATGATGGCACATCAAATCCTTCCCAAGCTCTGACTTTCTCTTGTGTGACCAGCTGGAGAACATGCTCTGCTTTGAATAAGCTCCTGTGACCAGGTCACGTGCACCTGAAGTGTCTCTGAGTTGAGCTCTAACTCTAGTGGCATGCCATTTACATTTTCGTTTTATCTTTCATTTGGGAAGGGAATTTTTAGGCTGGCAAAAGTGAGGGAGATGCCTTCTCCTCATTATAGTAATCAAAGCAGTCTGATGATAACATAGAAACAGACACATTTGCCAGTGGAACAGAATAGAGAGCCAGAAATAAATCCAAACATGTATGGTCCACTGATTTTCAACTAGAGTTTCAAAAATATACAATGGGGAAAGGATAGTCTCTACAATAAATGTTGGGAAAACTGGATGTGCACATGCAAAATAATGAAATTGAATTTTTGCTCTTACACCACACACAAATCAAGTCCGAATGAATTAAAGGCTTAATTGTAAGCCAGAAACCATAAAAATCCTGGAAGAAAACATAGGGAAAGGCTCCTTGACATTGATCTGGGCAATGATAACAAAGCTCAGGCGACAAAAAGAAAAATAAGTGAGACTAAGGTCATTGTATTTATGCCATTATGCACACACCCA
>NW_005355584.1:3365677-3455275 GCF_000412655.1 Myotis brandtii
ATATATGCTGATTTTATTTTCATTTTACTTAAGAATGACTTTGATGAAGCAATAAAAATTTTTAATTTTATTAAATCTAAATTCTTAAGTACATCTTTTTAATATGCTATTGGAAAACCATGGTAGGAACACCTAAAACTCTCTTGCTACATACTAACAGGCAGTGGCTATCTCCAGAAGGTACATTTGTGTGATTGCTGAAGTTACAAGCAAAATAGCTAATTTTTTTCAAAGAACACCTGTTTTAATAAGAGGGTGTTTGACAAACTATGGTCATTCATACTTTGGTATTTGTCAGACATCCTCTCATATATGAACTAAATGAGCCTGTCTTCAAGGGGGAAAAACACAGTATTTATTAACAAAGTAAATTTTAAATTTTCAAGTGAAAATTAAAATACAGGAAACTTGTGTCTGCATTCTTGAGCTTGACTACTTCTCAAAAGCTACAGATTTTTCTATGGAAACCAAAAGGTGATATTAATGTATATTTTTATATTGATAATGAAATATGTCAACATTTGTAAGATCTTTATAAATTAGTAAACCAATATTATCCCAACAAACAAAGTTGAAAATAGACTCATGGATTTTAATGTAACAGAGTATAAAAATTGTCTGATGTGATGTCAGACTCCCCAAGGCAATGACCTTTAAGAAAACATTTGTCAAATTTGGAGATAGAACCAAGGAATAACCATAGTTAACTGAAAATGCTTTTAAATTATTCTTGCCTTTTACAACTTGGTGTCTGTATGAGGCCTTATTTTCTGTATGTACTTAAAACTATATGTCATAACAGATTGAATTCAGAAGATATAAGTATCAAACTGACTTTTTTAAGCCACACATTAAGAGTTTTGCAAAAATGTAAAAATGTTGCCACTTTTCACCTATTTGGGAAATTTTTATTTTAAAATGTTATTTATGTTATAAAATGAGTTTATTAAATTTTAAGCACATAACTAAATAAATATTGAATAATGTATAAGTTATAATATTTCTTATGGTGATCACCACTAAAAGATATAATCCGCAAAGTGCAGCAGGAGAGTAAGACTTGGAAGCTGTTTATATATACATTTTTGTTATGTTTTAAAGTCCAGGGCCATGTTCACGAACTGGCTGCAGAAATACAGACATACCTCATTTCGCTTCACTTTAATGTGCTTCACAGATATTGTATATTTTACAAATTGAAAGTTTGTGGCAACCCTGTATCGAGCAAGTCTATTGGTGCCATTTTTCCAACAGCATTTGTCCACTTCATGTCTCTGTGTCACATTTTAATAATTCTCAATATTTTAAAGTTTATTATTATTATTATTATTATATTTGTTATGGTGATCAGTGATCTTTTTAAAAGATTTCTTTGTTTATTGCCCCTTTTAAATGATTGATTTTAGAGAGAGAAAGGGAGAGAGGAAAGGAAAGAGAGAGAAAAACATTGATTTGTTGTTCCACTTATTTATGTATTCATTGGTTGATTCTTATATGTGCCCTGACTGGGGATTGAACCCACAACCTTGGCATATTGAGACGATGCTCTAACCAACTGAACTACCTGGCCAGGACTATGATTAGTGATCTTTGATGTTTCTATTGTAGTTATTTTGGGGCACCACAAAGTGTGTCCATAAAAATGGTGACTTAATCCATAAATATTATGTGTTCTGACTTTACCAACCAGCCATTCCCCCATCTCTCTTCCTCTCCTCTGGTCTCTCTAATCCCTAAGACAGGACAATATTGAAATTAGGCCAATTAATAACCCTATAATGGCCTTTATGTGTCCAAGTGAAAGGAAGAGTCACATGTCTCTTATTTTAATGAAATCTGGGACTGATTAAGCTTAGAGAGGAAGGCATGGTAGAAGCCAAGACAGTCCTCTAAATCTCTTGTACTAAACCTCTTGAGCCAAACAGTTAACCAAGTTGTGGATGCAAAGGAAAATTTCTTGAAGAAAATTAAAAATGCTACTCCAATGAACACACAGATGATAAGAAAGCCAAACAGCTTAATAGCTGATATAGAAAACAATTTAGTGGTCTGACTAGATCAAACCAGCCACAACATTCCCTTAAGTTAAAGCCTCATCCAGAGCAAGGCCCTAACTCTCTTCAGTTCTATGAAGGCAGAGAGAGCGTTGAGGAAGCTGCAGAAGAAATGTTTGAAGTTAGCAAAGGTTGGCTCATGAGGTTTAAGGTGAGACATCATCTCTGTAACATTAAAGTGCAAGGTGAAGCATCCAGTTCTGAGCTGGAAACTGTAGCAGGTTATCCAGAGGCTCTAGCTAAGATAGTTAATGAAGGTGGCTACACTAAACAACAGATTTTCAATGTAGGCGAAACAGCCTTATATTGGAAAAAGACCATCTAGGACTTTCACAGCTAGAGAGAAGGCAATGCCTGGCTTCAGAGCCTCAAAAGACACCTGGTGACTTTAAAGATGAAGCCAGTGTTCATTTACCATTGCAAGAATCCTAAGGCCTATGAATTATGCTAAATCTACTCTGCTTGTGCTCTATAAATGGAACAACAAAGCCTAGATGACAATACATCTGTTTACAACATGGCTTACTGAATATTTTAAGCCCACTGCTGTGACCTAATGCTCAGAAAAAGAAAAAAAATCCTTTCAAAATATTACTGCTCATTTACAATGCACCTGGTCACCCAAGAGCTCTGCTGGAGATGTGTAAGATTAATGTTGATTTTATGCCTGATAACACAACATCCTTTCTGCAACCCATAGATCTAGGCCAGTGATGGTGAACCTTTTGAGCTCCGCGTGTCAGCATTTTGAAAAACCTTAACTTAACTCTGGTGCCGTGTCACATATAGAAATTTTTTGATATTTGCAACCATAGTAAAACAAAGATTTATATTTTTGATATTTATTTTATATATTTAAATGCCATTTAACAAAGAAAAACCAACCAAAAAAATGAGTTCGCGTGTCACCTCTGACATGCGTGTCATAGGTTCGCCATCACTGATCTAGTTAAAGTAAATTGAAAACTTTCTGAAAAGAATTCACCATTCTAGATGCTATTAAGAGGCATTCATGGAAGAGGTAAAAATATCAACATTAGCAGGGTTTGGAAAAAGTGGATTCCAACCTTCATGGATGACTTAGAGGAGTTCAAGACTTCGGTGGAGGAAATAACTGCAGGTGTGGTGGGAATAGCAAGAGAACTAGAATTGAAAGAGGAGCCTAAAGATGTGACAAAATTACTGCAATTTCATGATAAAACTAATGGATGAGAAGTTGCTTCTAATGAGTGAAAAAAGAAAGTGGCTTCTTGAAATGGCATCTACTCCTGGTAAAGATGACAACAAAGGATTTAGAATATTTCATAAATTTAGCTGATAAAGCAGAAAGAAGGTTTGAGAGGATTTACTCCAATTTTGAATGAAGTGGGTAAAAAAAAGTTGATCGATGCAGCAAATGCCATTGTTATCTTAAAATAACACTGGCACCCCAATCTTTAGCAACCACCACCTTGCTCAGTCAGCAACAATCAACATCAAGGCAAGACCATTCACCCTGTGGGTCACGACCCCTTTGGGGGTCGAATGACCCTTTCACAGGGGTCGCCTAAGACCATCCTGCATATCAGATATTTACATTATGATTCATAACAGTAGCAAAATTACAGTTATGAAGTAGCAATGAAAATAATTTTATGGTTGGGGGTCACAACATGAGGAACTGTATTTAAAGGGCCAGAAGGTTGAGAACCACTGCACCAGCAGATAATGACTCACAGAGGTTCAGATGATGGTTAGTATTTTTTAGCAATAAAGTATTTTAATTAAAGTATGTGCATTTTTAAGGCATAATATTGCATACATCTCTTTAAGGTAAACATAACTTGAAGAAAAAAATGTGTGACTCCCTTTATGAAGATAGTCTCATTATTGTGGTGATCTGAAATGGAACCTGAAGTATCTCCAAAGAATGTCTCAACAGGTCTTCTCCCTATATGCTTCTTCAGCTCTGTTTTTAACTCTATCATAGGGTTTATCACCGTGATTTATACATTATGAAATCCTATGGGAAAAGGTTATGTGTTTATGTGTTTTCATCTTTGAACAATTTGACTTTCAGACCATGAATTCCTTAGAGATTGCTCCTTGAAAAAAATTTAAATTGTACCAGTTAGCAAAGTCATTACCTAGGTATATTTATATTTTGGTTTTAACTGTATCAACTCATTAGACCTCAGTAATTGTTAATTATGGTATTTCTTGACTTAGATATAAACAACCTGAATAATTTTCAACTAATGTTTCCTTCATTTAAATTCTGTTAATTTTATATTTATTTAAAGTATTTATTTTAATGCTTTTAATAAACTTTAATTAATATTTTGTGCCTTTATAACCATGTGAAAAGTCAACATTTCAGAAGTACATATTACATTATTAAATAATACACTAATTGACATATATATTGAAATACTATAGGTTTCATAGTCTTGGTAAATATTGGTAATGATTTTTATGTCACATTGACTGGTTTTAGACTAATAACATTTTTATTTGAAAACATAAAGAAACATCATTTTAAAAGTTGTCCTCATCTATGAAAATAGTTTCCTTCTAGATGGTAAATCCATATAGTACTGAGAGTAAAAGGTGAGGATAGGAGATCAAAATATATAAGATTTTGACCTCGATTGGTATGATTCAAAATGTTTTTTTAAGTATATGTTGAATTGAAGAGGGACAGTTCCAAAGATATATAAAGTCCTTAGAGAACCTGCTGGTATGATTTTAAAACATTTTATAATCTAGTGTAACACTTGAACTTCCTAACCAAGACAGGTGAGAAGTAGAATTTTATGCTCCTTATGAGCACGATTTCCTGACATCTCTTTAACATGTCTTAGAGCACACTGAAGTGGGTGGCATCACACGAATGATCATCAACAGAAAGCTTAGCACTGTTCTGGAAACCAGTGTAACAGTGTGTGCTTGAAGAGGTTGTCTGCATTTCTAAATGTAAATTTTACGGAAGAGCAAACACTTTGTTTGAACTACATCATCTGTCAGATTGCCCAAGGCTCAGAAGTTAGAGAAGCTCTAGTGCTGGCTGCATATGGATAAGCTACCTATTAGTTTGTTTTCTTGGTTTTTAGTAGGAGAAAACAAAAAGATGGAATCCATAATATATGTTCTAATATTTTTTATATTGTAAATAAAGATGCTTGAAAAAGGCCCTCGAGCAGAATAAATGTTTTTATATTCTTTTGTACAACTAGATATGACATACAATGTATCTTATGTAGCAGTGGATCACTTTTATACTCTCCTGACATAAATTCTTAAGGAACACAAAATCTTCACTGCTTTTAGACTCTACTTAATTTTGGTAAGATCCTTTGTTTAATTAAAATTAATAACGCTTGAAAATAATATCTTTTTCAAATATAGCTTCAATTTACTATGTTAGAACAAAATTTGGCTTAAACGTTACTTGAGTCAATTATCAAATCATTTAAAAATTCAGGAGTTTAACTTTATTTGAGAACATGCTTTAATGTACTTTAAATATAATACTGTATGTGAGTCATTGTTCCAAAAAAGCATTCTCATCTTTCTCTCCAGGGTATTAATCCTCAGATATTGGTGTCTAAATTTTCTTTCCTGTAAGGGAAGTGAGTACTTTCTGATAGATAGATAGATAGATAGATAGATAGATAGATAGATAGATAGGAAATATATATATATATAGTATATGTATGTAAATACACATAGTATATGTATAAATGCACATATGTATATATATGTATTTCATATATACATATGTATATTAAAGCATTCATCTTGCCATTTAATTTTGCATGTTTATATGATGAGATAATTACAAGTAGAGAGAAAAACAAATATAAACAAAGGATATATTGAAATTAACTTTACAGCAATGTGACAAAACTGTAAATTCATTTTGAGAGAGGAAAGAACTCCTCCAGACAGCCTACACAGCAACCCTGAGTAATGGGCTTATTATTTTATGAGGCTAGAAGTCTAGGTCATTACAGATTTTAGAAGGAAATGTGACAATATCAAGCTCTTAAAAATGTAGCAACATAGTTATATTTTACAGATATTATTTTACATGACATGGTTCCAATTTTTGGCCATGTATTGATAATCTTAACTCTTTGTATACTACCATGTTGTAATCAACATTGGAGACATCATCTTCAATTATGGAGGACCAACATTTTTAAAATATGAAATATATCTGTACATTTTTGTGCATTCTGAACACTAGTTAGTGATTGATAGTGCTTCTAGGATGGCATTGTGAGTCATGAGTGGAATTAAGTCTTTTCCCTTCAACAAAATCCTTCCTAGGAAGGTAAAGGCTGTGTGAAAAAGTGAAAACACTGAGCAGTGATCAGGTATTTCAAAGACAAAGGAAATACCCAGGCCTGTCCACTCTAGCTATTCTCTCCCTCCTAAGGTTTGGGATGACTGAGGAACACTTGTTAAGTCCACATTCCAGAGTCACAGGCTCACTAAACACTGACACCTAATCATAGGGCTGTAGAATGCTCCTCCTTCCCCACACACCTCACCACCACATTACAAAAGGCCTACTTGCAGCAATTTCTCTTACCAAGTACATCATATTTGGCTCTCAAGAAAAAAATGACAAGGCATACCAAAAGATGAAAAACACATTTTGAAGAGACAGAACAAGTCTCAGAACTAGACATGGCTGGGATATTGGAATTATCAGACCAGGAATTTAGAGCAACTATGATTAATATGCTAAGGGCTCCAACAGATAAAATAGATAGCATATAAGAGCAGGTGGGCAGTTTTAGAAGAGAGATGAAAATCACAACAAAAAGCCAAAAAGAAAAAAAGATAAAAAACAATGTATCAAAAATGAAGAATGCCTTTTATGAACTTATAAGTACACCAGACATGGTTGAAGAAAGAATCTATGAGCTTGAAGACATCTCAATAGCAATCTCCAAACCTAAAGACAAAAAACAAACAGAATATCCAAGGATTATGGGACAACTATAAGAGGTGTGATCCATGCCTAATGGGAATACCAGAAGGAGAAAAGGTAACAGAAGAAATATTTGAAATAATAATGATTGATAGTTTCCCCCAAATTAATGTCAGACACAAAATTACAGATTCAGGAAGCCCAATGAACACCAAGCAGGATAAATGTCAATAATAATAATAATAATAATAATAATAAAAACAATAACAACAACTACTATACCTAGGCATATTATTTTATAGCTATGGAAAATAAAGAAAAAAATTCCTGAAAGAAGCCAGAGAGGAAAAAAATATCTTACCTATAGAGGAACAAAGAAATTACATCCATCGTCCCCTCAGAAATCATTCAAGAAAGAAGAAAGTTGAGAGAAATATTTAATATTATGAGAAAGGAAAGCCCTCCAACCTAAAATTCTGTACCCTGCAAAATTATCATTCAACAGGGAAGCAAATTTAAGACTTTATCAGACAAATAAAAGTCAGAGAATTTGTTGCCAATACACCTGGCTTGCAAGAAATGTTAAAAGAGCTTTTTTGTTGTTAGGAGGAAAATAATGCAGGTTAGGCTATCAGACCTATATAAACAAAGGAAAAGCATCAAAAAAGTGAAGGTAAAATTGAACACAATGTGCATTTTTCTCAGAATTACATCCATCGCTTATGTTGACACCAAAATTTTAATGATTTTGTCTGCCAGTCAACAGGTGTCAGTTGCCTTCTGACAATAGTCCTACCAGCAACTTGCACGATGGGTGGGAGAGAGGTGAGATATTAAATCCAATCAATATTTAACAAAAAATTATTGTGAATCTCCTTGTGCCACGACTGCTATTGTTTGCAGAAGATACCATATTTTAATTTAATTTTTTTCATCACCATTTATCCCCCTTATGCCCTCTTCCACCTCCACTTGCCCACCTCCCCCCAACAATCATCACACTGCAGAGGATACAATTTTAATAAAAGCACAGAGTCCTAGCTTTCACGGAGCTATTCGTCTATATAATTTTAGATTGTATCAAAATTCATCTAACAATGGCCAAAATTGAGGACATAATAGAAGACGTTTTGCTCTGTTCTGTATTGGTTTTGGCTGCAGTTAATTAGAAAGGAGTACAGCTATCCACAGGAAATGGGGGTAAGAGATCATTTTGTTTAAGCACGCTGGTATACAGCCTATAGTACACTAAATTAAAAATATTTCTCTTTCAAGGTAACGGAACTGCACAACATCAAAAATATAACCAGGCTGCCTCGAGAGACAAAGAAGCATGCGGTGGCAATTATCTTTCATGATGAAACCTCCAAGACATTTGCCTGCGAGTCAGGTAAGCAATTACAGCCCCGTCTGCAGCTTGAGGAAACTGAGCTGCTTCTGAGGCCCAGATGGATTAAGATACATCGATGAATAGGGTGGCTTATTGTGGTGAGAATGCATCCCAGAAGATTTTAGTGAGAAGCTCGGCATAGTGATTCTTACAGGCGTTTTTGGTGCTTCTTTGTTATCTGTCTGTGTCTGGATTTTGCTCCGAGGTGGTCGGAGTACTCTTAAGGTTTCCATCCAAGCTTGGAGAATTAAGTAAACAGTGCCTGGGAGATGTCGTTAGGGCAAGGTTATGACTTGTATTCTGGTTCTTGCCGGTGGCAGCTGAAGGCATTTGGTATGGCCATAATCATGCTGCCTTGCAGAAAGTGTGGCGTGGCTCGGCCTGTCCCAGCCCCTTCAAGGTAGAACTTTGAGCAATTGGTTGCTTTCATGGATTCCCACTGTACAAGTAAATATCTTTCAGGTTGAATTTGAGCATCCCAATTTATAAAGTATCGAGACACAGGCAGTTTCTACTTTGAACTTGCAGTATTTTTCATTTTGCAATTCCTGTGCTATGTAATATATTAGTTGTCTTGTTATCATTTTTTAAACATTTTGCATAACAAAATGGTGCATTCATTTTATAATGGATAGGAGCAAAAAGCAGTCAGACTTTGAAAAATATAAATTTAAAATAATAGCTAAGTGTTTAGGAGAAACTTTATTGAGTACTTTAAAAAAATAAACACTGCCCTAGCCAATTTGGCTCAGTGGATAGAGCATCAGCCTGCGGACTGAAGGGTCCCAGGTTTGATTCCTGTCAAAAGCATGTGCCCAGGTTGTGGGCTCAATCCCTAGTAGAGGGCATGCAGGAGGCAGCCAATCACTGATTCTCATCATTGATGTTTCTGTCTCTCTCACTCCCTCTCTCTTCCTCTCTGAAATCAATAAAAATATATTTTAAAATTTAAAATAAAAAATAAACTTTTTATGTATAGTTAAAGTTTATAGGAATAAATAATACCAGGTTATGTTATTCTAAAACCAATAATGTCACTTTGCCTAGATCAAATTGCTCACATCTCCTCACCTACATGTATTTCAATTTTACTGAACAATGAGCATCTATCAAAGTGTTCCTCTTTCCTTGAATGCCTTATTCCTTCCACTATACTTTTCTTCACTCGTCATCTGACTTCATTTCATAATTTAAAATAGACTTTTTGGAGTTGCACAGAAGTCTGCTAACTGGTCAGAGAAATCCCCATTCTGTACTAGAACCTGTCCCAACCTTGCCAAGATCATATCTTAATATCCACATGTATTTGTGCCTCCTTAAAACTATCTTCAAATTGTCTATAACCACCTCACTTTTTCTGAGTTCTGAAATAATGTCTCATATTAAAACCAATGACAATCAGAAAACTGGTTTTCCAAAAAAGATATAGAATAACTTTCACCACTGGTGATATGTCTCAAGCTTCAATTTTCAGTACTGTTTTCCATTTTTGAAATGGTACTGAGCCCTGTTGTGGAGACATAGGCCACACTGGAGGAGATTATTTCAGATAAGAACGATATTGAATTATGGTCTGACATAATCCAGAAATACAGGCTGAGTTGTAACCCACAAGTCTGAAGTTGAAACCTTTTTAAAATTTATTTATTTTATTTTTTGGCAGCAGTGGTAGTTTCATGGTTCATGTAAGACTTTTTGAGAAATGAAGGGCTCTTTGTTCAAAGAGAATGGCCTTAATTTCCAAGATAAGAATTTCTGAAGAGTGAGGCTAAAGCTAGACCTGAATATAATAAATACAGAAGAATGCTGGTTTAAATTATGATTTACGTGAAAGTATTATTTCTTTAGTTAAAACCACACTTTATGTGCAGCTATAACAGTGTGCTTGAAGCTAGTGACAAATTATGTTTAAGAAACAATGGCATGATTTTTAAAAAAGTCTTCATGGCACATGCCAATGGAATAAAAGAAAGGACTTGGAACACAAAAAGGAATTTGAATATCTTTTTCTTGCAAATTATAAAACTCAGACTATAAAGCAGTCAGGGATGTCAAAATAGCAAGAAGATTCAAGCCCAGATTAGACGGAGTTCTGGCATTTATTTCTAATGCAAACACAGGTAAAAGTGTAGCCTCCTAATGGCTCGTGGGAATGGGAGTTGTTTCAATTATTTTTGCCAAGAAAACTGGCAACTATTATGAAATTACTATGCATACCCTTGACCCAGTGAACCTCTTTGGAGCATATCCCATATAGAAAATTGTACCAGCACATGAGGGTGTAGGTTTACGCACATTATGTGTAACAACAACAAAATTCGAAACCAGTGAGTGTTTATAAAGGAAATAGTTGAACAAACTATGATATATTCTTATCCTAAAATAATATGCAATCACTAAAAAGAATTCTAATTAAGCCAATTAACATGAAGACATTTCTATGAAGTTGAGTTCTTCAAACAAAACAACTAGCAATGTACATACTGAATAATCACATTTTGTAAAATAAATGAGAGAGAGAATGGGAGTGTTTTAACAAGCATTACCAGGTAAGGGAAGATGATAATGAGATGGATGGAAAATGAAGATGGGGGGAAAAGACAAGCAAAATGGGAGAAGTAAAAAAAATAAAATGAACAGAAGAAAATACCCAGCATATAAACTATCCTATTTACATGAGACTGTGCATACATGAATGTGCATATGAATGTATCCAATATTTTTAGTTAGTCATCAGTGAAAAGGTAATTAAAATGACAATGAGATATTAATATGCACCTATCAGAATGGCTAAAATTAAAAAAAAAATAGTAACACCACCAAATGCTTGTGAGGTTTTGGAGAAACTGGATCACTTGTATTTTGCAGGTGGGAATGTAAAATGCTATAGCCATTCTGGAAAATGGTTGGCAGCTTCTTATAAAATTAAACATGTAATTATCACAGAATCCAACAATTGCACTCTTGGACATTTATCTCAGAAAAAAAAATAAAACTTATGTACACACACACACACACACACACACACACACACACACACCTACATTGTACAAAAATGTTCACAGTAGCTTTTTTCATAATAATGCCAAACTGGAAAGAACCCTCATGTCCTTCAACTAACTGGGGTGCACTCATACCATGAAGAACTCCTCAGCAATCAGAAGGAACAAACTATTGATCTACGCAGCACATGAACCTCACCCAACCATCTCCTTTCCTCCCATTTTCAGCGGAGGTTCCTCATGCTTCCTGCCCCTCATCTGAGTACTTCAGCTCTATGCTCCCACTACATCCTGAACTTGGACTTCATGTCCCCTGTTCAAAATCTCTCTACTCTGTCAGATATTAAGTGCAATTAAGACATGACCCTGGAGTTCCCAGCACCACAGTGCTAATAAGAACTTGTTGGCTTGATGAATTCATGAATTAGTAAAATTTATATTTAAGTTTTGTTATAGTTATATATTTATCATTCTCTTTTTACAAAGAAATAGTTGTTGTTTTTCCAAAACAAATTTTAGAGACTAATTGGGTAGCACCATGAGAAAATTTTTTAAAATTTCCAAATAATAGATTATTCTGTGTTTGTGATGGTGAGGGGTGAGAGCAAATGACCAGTGCTGCGTGCGCACGTGTGAACACATGTGCATGTTTGTGATTTTGTAAGTGTGCATGCAACCATTAATTGCCATGGCCCACCAAGTCTGTTAGAATGATTCTATGAGTACAACATAGTTGAAGCCCTGGCTGGGTAGCTCAGTTGGTTAGGGCATTGTTCAGATATACCAAGGTTGCCTATACAATAATATATGCCCTGGTCAGGGCATATGCAGTAATGAACCTATGAATGCATAAATAAGTGGAGCAACAAATTCTCTCTCTCTCTCTCTCTCTCTCTCTTTCTCTCTCCCCTGAAAAATCAATAACTAAAAATTAAAAAAATAAAACATAGTTGAATACAAGTGAGAAGTTCTGCATTTTTGGCTATTCTCTCAAAAGAGAGCCCTGGACTTTTGTTTGGATTTTTGGGTTTTGGGTTTGGGTTTTTTTTTGGTATTTTTTAAGTATGTTAAATCTCAAATTAATGTCTAGTAAAAGAAGGAGCCAATGGCTTAGATGTTGGAAACTCAGAGTTCGGGTAATAGAGACTTCTAAAGTGAACAAAGAGCTCAAGAGTGTCTGTCTTTGTCATTATATGAAACCCAAAAACTTATCTCCAAATAAGAGGGCAAGAAGTATTTGAAATCTGAGCAACCTGGTTAATTTCCTAAAAAATTATTTGAAACATTGAATTTATTCTCTAATGTAATGAAAATATTATTATACTTTCTTCCATTTGAAATCTGTAATGGCAAAGTTATAGAATTAATAAACTCCTCACATTAAATATGAAAAATATTTGGGGAGAAACCAAAATCTTAATATACTTATACATTCATAATTATTTTTAAGTCTTGCATAAATATTGCTTTGTACCTGAAATACCTGGGTATAAGTGTATCACATTTTAGTTTATTATTATATTTCATAAATTCTATATCTTCATTTCTGAGGGAATATTATTTTCTAAATAACCTCACTTCCCCATTAATTGTGTGTTAGTCAATAAGTTACTTTCTATTTTATAATATTATTACTAGTTGTTATAAGAAAGCATTTTCCCACCAGAGGATCCTCTAAGCCAGTGGTTCTCAACCTTCTGGCCCTTTAAATACAGTTCCTCATGTTGTGACCCAACCATAAAATTATTTTCGTTGCTACTTCATAACTGTAATGTTGCTACTGTTATGAATCGTAATGTAAATATCTGATATGCAGGATGGTCTTGGGCGACCCCTGTGAAAGGGTCGTTCGACCCCCAAAGGGGTCGTGACCCACAGGTTGAGAACCGCTGCTCTAAGGTTTTCTGCCTCTCAGGCTTCACATAATTTTTCCAACTACAAATAAGTCCAAAAAAGATTTAGCCAAAAATTCGTCCTGAATTCAAAATGAAAAGTAATAGGCATGCACTGAAGCCTTTACTTTAATTAGCATTTTTATTATATATGCAATTTCAAAACCTGTGTTTGTTCCCACCTGTGACATAGAACCTATAGACATTAGAAATGAACTTGCTATGCATCTTTGTTAAAGATTTAGACACTAGCAGTAATCCATTATTGATCTAATGTGAAGTACAATTGCTGTCCATGAATATTATATTAAGTTTTGTTATAGTTATATATTTATCATTCTCTTTTTACAAAGAAATAGTTGTTGTTTTATAATATGTGTGTGTATTGTTTCACCCAAAGTGCTTTTTATTTGATTTAAAAAAACAAAACAAAACAAAAATCCCTATTCCCTGATTAGTAAATCTTATGAACCATGTGGATTATTTAATTTTGAAAGGACTTAATTTATGCCTAAGAATGAAGGAAGGGTCCCTAATTTAAAGGTTCTATACTTCAGGTACTCACCCCAGATTATAGAACTTTTTTGTTTGTGGTAATACAGCTAATTTGATAGAAGTGGGCCAGTAAAACAACTGATAGATTTGAATGATTGTTTACTTGTATAATCAAATATGACTCAGATTGTTAAAGAATAGTTTATGTTTAAAAAAATCCCTATTCCCTGATTAGGAAATCCTATGAACCATGTGGATTATTTAATTTTGAAAGGACTTAATTTATGCCTAAGAATGAAGGAAAAAAAACAAAACAAAACAAAAATCCCTATTCCCTGATTAGTAAATCTTATGAACCATGTGGATTATTTAATTTTGAAAGGACTTAATTTATGCCTAAGAATGAAGGAAGGGTCCCTAATTTAAAGGTTCTATACTTCAGGTACTCACCCCAGATTATAGAACTTTTTTGTTTGTGGTAATACAGCTAATTTGATAGAAGTGGGCCAGTAAAACAACTGATAGATTTGAATGATTGTTTACTTGTATAATCAAATATGACTCAGATTGTTAAAGAATAGTTTATGTAACCCAAATAACAACTAGTTTACATGCAGTACAAAGGAGGAAATCCATTGTACTGTTTTTAAGAAGTTAAATTAGGGTGTGACATTAGGTAAAATATTCACTGCTGCTCAGAGTCACATGGTCTGCAGATAAACATCATACTTCAGTGTCGAGTGATGTCAGTCCAGCAGTTTCGTGAGCAGTCAATTTGCTTTGGGGATAATGGGAGACGTTTCTGTTTACTGATTGTTCAGTACAAAAGACAACTGGAATTAAGTTGGAACAACTTGTCTTTCCAGCTGACTCAGTCACTGTGGAATAGTTGCTGGTTTATGACCATCTGGTTCTTAGCTATCCTGCTAAGAGATTTGGAAGAAATCATTAAAAAAACAACAACAGAATCTAGTGGCCTTATGTGATCTGAAATGTGTTGGGATTTTGAAGTTATTTCTTCAGAGGAAGTGAAACACTGTATGGCATTGACAGTGTAATGAGATTTTAAATTTTTAATGCTCTTCGCATACACCCATTGAATAAAAATACCAAACCTTTAGGTGCACCCTCTCATGAAAAGATTAAATTAATTTGGGGAAATCTGGGCACAATTGTCAGGTTGCCATGATAAACAAATCAGAGACAGAACTGAGGGGAGCAAAATTTGATAAGACTTGATTACCTTGCGGTGTCTAGGCGCTAAAGTGCCTTGGAGGTGAGTGAGATGGTCTGGGAGATTCAGTTCCTGCTCAGGCACCCAAATTGTGGCTGAGGTGAGTTGATTCCACTTACGTTGAATGTGACTGTGCATCATCCCTAAAAGAGCTTCTTTGATTTGGGATGTTGGAAACAAAGGTTCCAATCAGGTTATATATTTTCACTGTTAGAGGAAAATATATAACCTGATTAACAATTAAATTAAGTATGTACAATTAAGTGAGACTTGTATAATACTGATGTATCCTTGTTTGATCACTCAGGAAAGACGGATAAACTCTAGAAATTGATGGTTTGAGAATAAAGTCTAGTTCATGGCCTGTGTCAGCACTCTGTCTTCCCATCACCCATTCTCACCTCCAGTACGCTGCCCTTCTGGCTGGGCTGCCTCTGCGTTCTCTGCCCATCATGTCATACAGTAAAGCATTGGCTAACTCTCATGCCCTTCCTCTGAGCCAACCAAGTAGATCCCCCAAATCAATCAAGCTCCAGAAAGTACTTTTAGAAGGAACTACTAGATGTGCAAGAATTTACAAAGTGTTTTTCAAGTTTTATGAACAATTAACATCCATGGATGTCAGATGGAAAATGGTTTGATAGGGAGGCGTCCTTGTCATTCCTAATTCCTGTATATTAAGAAAATGTACTTTTGCTTTACTTTCAGAATTTCCATAAAGAAATTACCTTTGATGTGTCACTCTAAAATTATACCATATGCTATTCCGTTATACAGAACTGCTGTAAGAAATCAAACCGTGCATAATTGGGTGCCAGGCTTTTTGAAATCCTAATGCAGAAATAGAGTTTGAATATTTTTATGGGGAAATAAAACTTTTATTTGAAGTGTTGAAGGAAGACTTAAAATTTGAGTATGTTTTTTAAGTGGCAACTCATCTCAGTAAACTAAAAAAAGTGTTTTTAATTTAAACTTTCTAAAAATGTTTTAGACAGTTACTATCCAATAGTGCAATAGGCCTCAAGACTGAATTTATTTTTTTGCCAACTTGTCCGTTACGTGTCCATATATTTGTAAAAGGTTCACTGTAAACAGAGTAGGAAGAGGTTATAGTGACAAGTCCTGCGGTAGCACAAAACAAGGTTTTGCAATAAAAAGATTTTGTAGTGGATTGAATTGTGCCCCTCCCCCAAAAGAATTTACCACCCTACCTTTGTTACTTTATTTGGAAATAGGATGTTTGGAGTTGCAATCAAGTCAAGATGGAGTAGTGGTTAATTAGGATCTCCCTAAATCCATCCAGTGACTAGTATCTTTATAAGAGAATGGAAAGGAAAATTTTGAACAGAGGCATGAAGGAAACAGAGGGAAGAAAGTTCTGTGAAGACAGAGGCAGAGACTGGAGAGATGGAGCTACTATCAAGGAAGCCCAGGACTGCTGACCTCCTCAGAAGCCAGGAGAGGCCTGGGCAGTTCTGGCTCAGGGACTGCTGGCACATTGATTTCCATCTCCTTGCCCTCAGAGCTGTGAGGGAATCATTTCTGCTGTTTTAAACCACCCAGTTTGTGATAATTTATTATGACAGTCCCACTACTAATACAGGGCTCTTCCAAATTAGTTTTTATTTAAAATATATCATTTGTGGAGGGCTTTGAATGAGTTTCAACAGAAAGGTGGAGAGAAAAAGGAATTCCATGTGTAAATGCAAATCAGAAATTGTGAAATTCCTTGTGTTTTTAAAGTAGTTTGGGGAGCAGGTGAAAAATGAAAATAGCTGAGACAGGGGTTCAGGAGTTTGGACTTTGTTATGAACACACATGGGGCGAGTTCAAGTTCTTTCTTTTTAAACTACAAATTACATGTTCTTTCTGACTCTAATAATAAGACCGACTTTATGTCCTGAAAGTACTTAGAAATAAGTACTAAGTAAAGTGCAACATTTAAATGCATAGTTTAGCCTACAAGAAAGAAAGGAGGTGCCACAGAAAGCTAAAATGAAAGCTAAAAGTTTTCAAGAGGAATGAACTAGAGCTCAAGTGAACAGAGCTGGAGCCTGGGCTCGTCTCTGTAATGAACGTGGAATATGGGTGCATCTTCATAGCTGTGACTGCTGGGCAGGAGACAATGCTATGGCTTCCACAAGGTGGGGAAAGAGAACTACGAGATGTCAGTAAGAAATTATTAAAGAAAAATATTCACGTGCCAGCAAAGAAGAATGACTAGAGAACTTTCTCTTGTAGGCAAGGCTTCTGGAACAACCTCAATCCTACACCTGCCCACTGACATTCTGTGCCATTAACTACCTGCATGATCCCAGATATCACAAGCCCAGGGGTTTCTCTAAACCAGCGGTTCTCAACCTGTGGGTCGCGACCCCTTTGGCGGTCGAACGACCCTTTCACAGGGGTCACCTAAGATCATCCTGCATATCAGATATTTACATTATGATTCATAACAGTAGCAACATTGCCGTTATGAAGTAGCAATGAAAATAATTTTATGGTTGGGTCACAACATGAGGAACTGTATTTAAAGGGCCAGAAGGTTGAGAACCACTGCTAAACTGACACAGAAATGACAATTCTCCTTCAGCAGCACCTGCCTCTCGGGATTCCCATGTGTACCTTCTGAAATAGGGGTTTGTTGGCAGAGATGATCAAAGTCATAAGCAAACAAGCACCAAGGGTGAAGGTGATAAAATAGACCAATTATGTACAAGGATAATTGTTGTAGTGCCTTCTATACAATAGAAAAATTAATGAGCTAAATCGTTCATTGGCTTGTCATTGATTTAAAAAACTGATGACTGAAATTGTGTTTATCAACTTGAAAAGATGCAGATTAAGTGAAAAATGCTGTTCACAAAATATACCATAAAAGTCCAGTATTTTTAACATGCAAGCACACACACACATACATGCACGCACACACAAATATTTGTGTCATAAAACAGAACACACTGAAAATTCACATCAATGACTTTGCCTTTGTGAGCAAATATCAATGAAATCCCCTTTATTTCTTCTAATTAAAAGTTACTTAATTAGCATGCATTGTTTTATTATTTTATGTCATATTAAAATATACATAGATAACAATCTAAATAATAGTATTACAAACACCCTGTGAATTACCAATCACTTTAAGAATTAAATGAATCAAGTACAGTAAAAATATGAGATGAGTGCTTTTGCTACAATTATATCAGTCCCTAGAATTACATTATAATGCTTTGCATGTTTGTATTTAGTAAACATTTGTGATTCATATTTATTTCTGAAAATGATAGGGGGTGTTTTATGTAATATTGAAATTTACATAAATGTATTCCATACCCCATTCTTTGGCAAGTCACCATTTTTCCTTATTGTCATATTAGTGAACTTCTACTTGTTAAACATGGTGCTAGTTCATTCACTTTATGTTGTTACAGGGTTATACCATACTGTATTTCTGATAGCTGTTATATTCTTTTTAAAAGAAAAGGGAGAGGCAGAGAGAGACATTGATGGGAGAATGAAACATTGATTGGCTGCCTGCACATTCCCTATGGGGCCTAGAACCTGCAACCTGGGCATGTGTCCTGCCTTGGAATCAACTGGCAACTTTTTGGTGCATGGGACGACACCCAACCAACTGGGCCACAATGGCCAGGGCAATAAGTTATACAGTATTCTTAAAATATGTTTACTCACTCAAAGTTGGCATCCATCAGCATCCAATTACATGTTATTTTCCTGTAAACAATTAATAGAATGAACTATTTTAACAGATTTCCTGCAAAGTCATGGTCAGACACATACTCTGGAGCCAGACGTCTGAGTTCAAGTCCTCAGGGATTCCTCCTCTGTAAACAGGGCCAGTAACAATTTCACTGCATGGGTTTATAATAAAAATGTAATATCAAAGGAACAAAACCCAGCATATATTACATATTTGACAAATGACAGTTAATAGAGGGTGGGGCAAAAGTAGGTTTACAATTGTTCATATGGAAAATAATGCTAGTAATTAATAAATAATAAGAAAAGAATAATATGTGTTTTGCATATCCACAACGATAAACCTACTTTTGCCTCACCCTGTATTATCACCATTTTTATTTCGAGTTAACTCCAGTTCGGCACATGGCAGCATTATCCTGAATAGACTTTTAAATTCATTTTTCTGTCATATGTAGGATTTCCACAACTGTATTCACAGTCAAGACAGGTCTGTGAATTTTTTATACTTTCCTAGACAGGCTCTGGCCTGAGGATATTGTCAGTGTTCATGCAAAAAGAAAAAAATGTCCAAGTGTTCCTGATTTTAAGCTCTAGAACAGTTCAAAAACAAATGAAATCCTAGTTTCACGTTGCTTTTGAAACCATTGTAGCAGCAGACATTTCCAAGGAGCACTCTGCAAGCTTTATGGCCACGTAGGCATTCTAAGTCTACCTGAACGCATTCTGGTCATGTCCCTTTCCTGGAGCACTGTCCACATCATCCTGACTTTCAGATTCCTCTCCTCCTGAACAGGCAGCGACTGCCTGGGTTCAAAGGCTGGCTCCTCACTTTTTAGTGGTGTGTTTGGAAGCAGGTGACCTTCCTTGCAAAAACTTTGGTCTTGACATCTTTCAAAGGGTAATTAGAGAAAGTACTAAAATTGGTCATCACGTACGCAGTGACCAGAGCTTATTCCTTTCATTTGTATACACATTCTCATTTCTAAAATTTTGTACTGATCTATCTTCTTCTTCTTCTTTTTCTTTCTTTTTTTAAAAAAACTGTTTAGAGTGTTTAGGAATGTATATATTTTCCAGTCTTGTTTTAGGAAGATTTGGCAAGTGACTATGAGGAAGTGAGGGAGCAAGTCCAGGATTGATGTGGTGTGCCTGGAAATGGTTTTAATGGTTGACAGTAGTTTAAACTGGATAAGGACAGGAGTGAGGACATCAAGGGATGATTAAGTTTGAATATATGGTAGAATCATATATGGTAATGGATTGGTGGTCTTGATGGAGTTCAAAGAGTGTTGGAATTAAGATACTTAATGGAGTAAACTGGAAAGACAAGAGGTGCTGGGCTGAGATTAGAATGTGGGAAAATAGTTTTAATGAAAGATGTTAACTTTGATTATTTGAAAAGTTTTCTTATGGGAAATAGTTAATTCTTCCATAACAAAGATGGTGCCTTGCACACAGTAGATTCACACACAAAACAATAGTTACTGATCACGTGTGTTGAAAGAGAGAAGATGACCTTAATGTATATTTAAAATAATATGACTGAAAGTTCATCCTAATCTACTTCTTGTGCTGGCTTCTTGGGAGGATGTAGTTTTTACAAAGAAATACAGTAATCTATTTTTAGAACTTGTAAATACTCAAGAACAATAACAGATTAGGCATTAATTTCCCTTTTGAGGTTTTCTATTTCAGAAGATTTAGAGACACACAATACCCACTGCTCCCGATACCATCCTAAGAGAGTCCACATAGAAAACCCCATTTCCTTTTCAAAGGCAGTCGTTTCTGGTTATGTTTCCCAGGCATGCACCTTCTTATTAGCTTATAAGCCCCATTGCCTTATTTTTATGACTTTCTCCAGCTCTCCAAGGAGAGAAAACAGAGGCTAGAGAATTATATTTAAGTCCACAGTTTGATAACTTCTGTCTCCTGCGAATTCGAGCTTTGTATTATAGAAGCCCATCATAGTGACATCTGCAGGATTTATTTGTTTCGATAACTATAATTTCTTAGGCAGAATAAATCACAAAGCTGTCTCTTAGTCTGCAGCCTAAAGCATTTTCCTTCAGTGTGTCACTGAAATGCTGTGAAATAAGCGCTAGGGTTTTGTGTTTAAGTGCCCTGTTGCCACTTGCTTTAAGCTGTATTTTCCTGTCTTTAAATGCACGACTTCTAACAATATAGCCATGGTTCACTAAATTGAACTGAATTTGTTTTTAAATAGTGAGGCAGATGTCAGCAGCAAATTAGATTGAATGCAGGTCACCTCGGCCTCCTTAGATAATAGAGCTTGCAGGCATTGACTGGAAATTGTAGAATGACACCAAGAAAATTGTGATTTAGAGATTTGAGCAACTGGTAGGCATAAAAAAGTATGATTATGAGTTAAGGGATACAAATGTAAAAACTTTAAAAAATAATATTGACCTTGAGACTGGAATGTGAGGAATATAAGAATTTATGCTGGTATACCCGACTGGGAAGAGAAAAAGTAACTGCTCTTGTCCACCTCCACCTCTCCTAAATCACATGAAAGCAAAATAAACACATTTGAGTTGGAATCACCATTTCCCTGTTCCCACAATACTTTGCTTAAACTAGTGGTCGGCAAACTCATTAGTCAACAGAGCCAAATATCAACAGTACAACGATTGAAATTTCTTTTGAGAGCCAAGTTTTTTAAACTTAAACTCTATAGGTAGGTACATTGTTATTAACTTAATTAGGGTACTCCTAAGGCTTAGGAAGAGCCACACTCAAGGGGCCAAAGAGCCGCATGTGGCTCGCGAGCCGCAGTTTGCTGACCACGGTCTTAAACATTGTAATAATTATTGTGGACACTTAATACATTATATTCAGGGAAGTTTTCTTGCGAATGGAAAAGGTGGTAAAATCTACCTAACACATAACTAAGAGTAATATTCAATGTAGGTCTAAATAATTTATTGAACATCTGTGTTGTCTATTTGATACTGACTCATAATGTGCAAAGAAAAATTCTTTGTCTTCTAAGAAAGTAAAGCTGTGGAAATAGGTGAATCCAGGTCAGCCGCTTGTCACCCTGGGAGCCTAGGCAAAATACTAAATCCCTCTGAGGATGGGCACTACTATTTATCAAATATTATTGTGTTTTCTGCACTGTGCTCTGTACCAGGAACTCATTTAAAACTCGTAATAATTCTCACAAAGCTTATAGAAGGTTAGGATTCCCATTTTAGAGATGATGAAATGAAGATAAAGAAACAGAAAGGCTGTGATGCCCATAATTAGTAAGTGCTAGCGCCAGAATGTGAAATCAGAACCTCCACTCCTAGTTCATGTTTTCATCTACAAAAGGGAACAATGTATAGTGCTGTTAACAGTTAGACATGGTACATAGAAAGCTCTGGGCATCGAGCAAACCCATAGTGAAATGGTAACTCCCACCCCTTTTCGGCTCAGATGGCCATCTCTTTCATCAATTCTTGTTGCGGAATAAGGATCAAAACCATTTCAATATTTTTGGAGTCCTAATGTTCAATAAACCTGAAAATCGTTCCGAAATGAATTTGTTTTATTTATAGGTCCCTGAATTTTTTTCCCTTTCCTGAAACTATCCTCAGTTAAAGAGTTAAAGATATTCTATCATGACCACCACCAATCATTTTTTTTCTCGTGGTGCCAAAAGCTTTAGTAATTTATCCTAATTTTTATTTTTACTTCCAATCAGTAGAGAAACACAGCTGCCTCATGTATTTTTAAAATATAGCGGGCTTTTGCAGCCACTTTTATAAAAAATGCTATCAGTAAAGAAACAAGACCTTTCTTTTGAGTTGTATTCATTTGTAATCTGGAATTAGAAATGCAGGCTTTTCTGTAATTAGAGGAAGTGTCCAGAGTAATCATATCTTTTTGCAAAAACTTGTTTGTTGTCACTGTTCACGAATATGGCAGCTCTCTCTTTAACCAGTGGACCATCTATGAGATCCCTAAATCACATGCAATTAACCCAACAAAAGCTTAGCCAGGGACGAATTTCATGAGAGAATTACTTTCTGATTCTTTTTTTTTCAATTATGTTTTACATTCAGTATTATTCTGTATTAGTTTAAGGTGTACAACATAATGATTAAACAATCATATACTTTACAAAAAAGTTCCCCCTGATATTTCCAGTGCTCACCTGGCACCATACATAGTTATTAGTGTATTATTGACTATCGTCCCTGTGCTGTACTTTACATCCCCATGACTATTTTATATCTACCAATCTGTGCTTCTCAATTTCTTCACTTTTTTCATCCAGTTCCCCACCCACCCTTCCCTCTGGCAATCACCAGTCTGTTCTCTGTATCTATGAGTCTGTTTCTGTTTTATTTGTTCATTTATATTGTTCTCTAGATCCCACATACAAGTGAAATCATATGGTATTTTCTTTCTCTAACTCACTTATTTCACTTAGCATAATACCCTTTAGGTCCATATGATTCGTGTTAGGGGCCATATCTTCAATTTAATTAACTGATTCCTAAGTGTGTGTTTTTCCCCTTAACAATGCTATTTTCATTTGTCATTAAATTTAGAATGGCTTTAACCGGTTTAGCTCAGTGGATAGAGCATCAGCCTGCAGACTGAAAGGTCCCAGGTTTGATTCCAGTCAAGGGCATGTACCTTGGTTGCAGGCACATCCCCAGTAGGGGGTGTGCAGGAGGCAGCTGATCGATGTTTCTCTCTCATCGATGTTTCTAAATCTCTATCCCTCTCCCTTCCTCTCTGTAAAAAATCAATAAAATATATTTAAAAAAAAATTTAGAATGAATCTTGGCTTTTGAATCACTTTGTCATACTGACTAGAAGAAGTCCCTTCCCAAATGACATGTATAAAATAGTGTTTTCGTACATTCTTTTATTTTCTGCTGCAGGGATTATAGCTAATCTTCTTAAATTTGCCCTTTCTTTTCCCCATCTGAGTTTCTGAGCATTTTTGAAGGTTAATTTTTACTTTAAGGTCCTATACATCCCTCTCTACTGGTATCATGTATACATTTTTATTTTTTTAAGTGCTGCTTTCCAAGTAATTATTAAAATATACTAAAAGCTGCTATGCTAGAACAGTTTGATGAGGTAACTCTAGAGAAGATCTAAAAACTGGTTTTCTTCCATTTCTTCTAGCATTTTCCATGTCCTTATCACATAGGTAAATGCCCCAAATACCATTTAAAAGGCTGTCATGCAGCGCAGTAGAACACCCGAGAATGCATTGAGCTCTTTATTAGTGTCAGGACCAAATTAGAATTCACTTTAAGGTCACAAGTTGGAGTTGTTTTATTACATTTTCATGAGTCAAAATCCTAAGAGGTGCATGTTTTATGGCCATAGAGTAAGTTTGCTTTATAGTTTCTCAGGGAAATAAAACCTATATGGTTTGATCAAGTTCTCAGACTACTGTATCTCCGAAGGGCGAGTCACCTTCAGTTGTCTTGGTTGATACTTCTGCTTTGAAGAATAAATTTTACAGTAGCTCATACACATAATGAGGGCTTGCCTATACCCAGCCAACCCTATAGTCAGACTCATTATATCTGTTATTGATCATATCTATCTTTGCTCCATATGCATAAGGTCAAAGGGGCATGCTCACATGTATAAGTTCAGATCCTTAAAACAGGAAAAAATGTTCAAGGCTTCTGCAGTATATTTTTAAACAGGCATCTTAATTGCTTTGGAAGAGATGAAGTCACTAGACTGTTTCCTATGTCCGCAGCACCATTATTACCATTGATTCTATATGGTTTTGGACCAAGCCCAGGACTCATATTCACGTAAAATATTTGAACTCTGTAAAAAGTGTTCACAGACTAAGGCTCAGGTATTGTGAAATATGTTTAATTTTTTGTTTCAGAACTTTAATTTATAAATATTATCTCTATGAAATTAAAATCACAAAGAGACAGTTGATAAGTCAGTGTTTTTGTGGGTAGAATTAAGTGAATTCTGAGATACAGAGTAGGGAAATGTGACCCCATATCTATATTTCTGGATAAAGTGAGGATCAACCTTATATTAAGATTCACATCGAAGATCAACCTTATATTAAGATAACAACTGCTTCCACTGCTCGCTCCTAAGCAGCAAGACATACTAATGTCACCAGTACCCTTTTCCCTCTCCTCTTATCACTTTAAACCCTTACTCAATCCATCCATTTACTTTTGTTGATAATGATTACCAAAGAAAGAATATATTCACCTTCCTGCATTTCCTTGTTTATTCATCAATTCAAAAATGTTTCTTAACTGTCAACTGTGTAAAGGCTCTGTTTGAGGCATTAAGGATACAGCTATGAACAAACATAGAAAAATCTGTCTGCAAAAAGCTTATAATCAAATGGAAGGAGACTGAAAATATGCACAAGTGAGTAAAATGTTTACTAACTTGGTGGTAAGTGCCACCCAGAACATCAGCAGAGCAAGAAAAATTGATCTTACCCACATGAAAAGTGAACTCGCTCATCTGGTCCTGATGGAAAAAGGCATTCATGCAAGGTGGGCTCCTTCCCTCCCACAGAGCCTGGGAGATGGAGTGCCATCTTCCTTGATGATGACATCCCAGAGGGTGGGCTCCCAGGTAATTCTTGGGTGGTAAAACTGGCAATAGGTCTGTTGAAAAGATTCACATCTCAAAGGTGCAGATAAATGCTCTAAGGAAAGAGAGAAAAAGGACCTCTATGATTAGGCCATCTATGTTAGGTGATGAGGGCAAGGGTGAGTATAGGTGAGAGACCCAGATTCAAGCCGAGGGAAACAGTAAGACGCTTGGTCGCCTTATATGTAGACGTAGGCATAGACTGTGGATTGGCGACATGGGCAGGCATTGGAGGGCATGGAGCCCTGGCATATCGTGATCTAATTCACTTTTCAACAACTAAGAAAGCAGAGCTCATGAGCAAAAAGGGAGACAGAGAAGAAGGGGGTGAGACAAATTGAAATAAGACCAGGGAAAAGCTGTGGTAGTGTTGGCAGAGAAGGGGTAAACCTCAGTTTACAACGTGCCAACAAATACAATGGGTGCAGTCTCTGATGACAGCCCAAAGGAGCAGACAGAGACACTAAAAAATGCAAACACACTTAACCCAGTAGTCAGGGCAATATGGATGATGCGTTAGTGAGAGTTTGTGATAATTTTAAGTAATTAAACTTCCTAAACTCTTCAATGAACTTCAAGCATAAATATCACGGATGTCAGATCAATCAAGTATCTTCATGAAGAGATGGAACAAAAGTAGTAATCCCAGTAACTTAATGGAGTCTATGCTTGGGAAAGCGCTCTTCAGTATAATTATCCACAGCTTTCATTTGTATGTAAAATATAGAGCTGTCACTTCATAAAACTGCATAAAATAGAAAAATCTAAGATGAACATGTTGCCCTTTAAGTGAACTTTATACATAATGTACAAAAAATTTTGTTTCCTAAAATAATTTCCTATAGAATCAATTTTAACTTTGACAGTCAATGAGTAACATGCTAATTTACTGCACCTAACAAAGAAATTTGTTTGAAATTGGTGTTTCCCCAAATTGTCTTCTGTAGACCATTATTTTTTTTTGTAACTTTAATAGATATTCAGTGAGGAGAGGTTGGTTGAGTGATCAAATGTTTGAGAAATTTTGGAGTAAGTGTAGGTGAACCATTTTATTTATTATAGAAATACACAGCACATTTAATACGTTATAGTAAGTCATGCCTCTCTAAGAGAAGGCGTATTTTCTAAACATATATTTGACTATGGACCCCCTTTTTAAAACTTCTGACTATATCTCTGGAGTTCTGTAAAGACATATAAAAACCATTATTATGTTTATTGGTTTGAGAATGGCTTAGACAATGGTCTAAGTATGAGAGTAATTCCAACCTTTATGGAGAACAGTTTCTTAGAGGGATTGGAGCAGGACTAATGGGCACCAAAGAGTTAACTGAGGTCTGCTTGGGGCAATATGCAAGCACAGATATTAAGGTTAAAGGCTTAACCACATACTAGAGGGCACCTCGCCCCTGGCTGGAGGGATGGTCCCAAGGTAGTAAAAACTCCTCCAGTTTCCTCACAAAGGCTGAAATGTTTTCAATCAGAGAGAATGTTGGGGCTCTGCCAGTTTGAGCTTCATGGTCCCTGCCAAATTAACCCGGCAGCTGTTCTGAGAGTATTCAGGCAGCTCCAAATCGTTGCAGTAGCTTCATTTTTATGTCTTTATAGCCTGGCTCCCCTGGAGCGATACAGAAGATTGTGGTGGTCTTCAGGGACACAGCAAGGGGCAATATTTCTGTCATTTGCTCAGTGTTCAAGAGGTCAGAGGGCAGTTTGCTCAACTTTAGAATAAGATATTAAACTTAATTGTTGTTTATGTTTTTTGATCATTCTAGATGGCCATATATTACACTTGTTATGACATATTTCACATCCCACATACTGTACTTAATTAAAAGAGTGGCTGTATGGTAGGCCCTCTTCCCACATCCTTCTTGCTTCCTGCATCTGTCCTTCTTGTTGAAAGAGGAATTTGCAATATAAATTTATTTTAATGTTACTGGTAATTTATTTCAAAGTGGAATAAAAACCTTCAGGACTGCCCTAACCGGTTTGGCTCAGTGGATAGAGCGTCCGCCTACAGACTGAAAGGTCCCAGGTTCGATTCCAGCTAAGGGCATGTACCTTGGTTGCGGGCACATCCCCAGTAGGAGGTGTGCAGGAAGCAGCTGATTGATGTTTCTCTCTATCCCTCTCCCTTCCTCTCTGCGAAAAATCAATAAAATATATTTTTTAAAAATCTTCAGGACTTGCAATTGAGGAAGTAGTTAATATTTTTCTTTCATATTGCCAACCACAATGGACCCCTTGTCCTATGCAAGCTTACAGTTTTGATGGCCCAGTGGTAACAGTATTCTTCCCATAACCTGGGCCACTGGAATTAAGAATTGTTCGATACATCATGTCAACATATGAGTAAGAGGAGAAAGTGGTACATCTAAAAGGAGGTTGTAGCCCAGTTGGCGTGGCACAGTGGTTGAGAGTAGACCTATGAACCAGGAGGTCACAGTTTGATTTCTGGTCAGGTCACATGCCTGGTTTGCAGGTTCTATCCTCAGTGTGGGGCATGCAGGAGGCAGCTGATCAATGATTGTCTCTCATCACTGATGTTTCTATCTCTCTCTCCCTCTCCTTTCCTCTCTGAAATCAATAAAAATATTTTTTTAAATAAAATAAAACAAAAGGAGGTTGTGGATATCCTGTTCCTTTAGAGTTAGGGGTTGGTACCCATCATTTCCATCTTGAGGAACCAATTCAGGATGCAGGTCCTCAGGTCTCTGCATCTCTACTCACAACCTCCTTCAGCATCAGTCTTCAGTCTGCCTTCAGCTCTTCAGCAACTTTCATGTGAAAACAGTGATACACAGTTGACATTGCATTTGATAGTTATGTTTAACAATTTCTTCATTCCTAATGAAACCCTATTAGGTAATGCAAGTGTACCTTGCACACTATGCAAACAGCAAGTTTTCAAGAAAGACCTAAAAGACCAAACCCTGATCATGTTAAAGGTGATGCTTCCAAAACCAACTGGAAAAGGGATCCTGGGTTTCTTGACTACATGGCTTTCATCATGCTATGCTTCTTTGGAATGGGGAAAAAAGGGGGTGGGGGGGATTGCCCACCTTGTCAAATTTTAATTCCTTTAATTTTTAGAAAAACATTTAGTAACATTTATGTTTAAATGTATTTTACTTTAAAACTTCCTGCATGTGTAAAGAAAGCTGTGTATTTCTTCACATTGAGTCATTTATTATTCATGAAATCAGAACACAAATAGACTGTCAGAATCTAGCCAGAGGGCTGAATTTAGACTAAGAGGCTTTTATAGCACCATAAAGTGCTATAAAAAATTGAAACATAATAATGGGGGGTAGATATATAGCTCTTCCCAAGGAAATGCCCCCAAGTTTCACAAAACATTTATCATTATATTCATTTCTGTTTTCACAGATCCAGGCATTATTTTGAGTTTCCTTGTTCTCGGTTGAATGGTGAAATTATATTCTGACTGCATGTATTGCATTGTACATTACAAATCTTTATTGAATTCCAATGAAATGCTTTTGTAAAATGCTTTGAATATTGCTAAACACTTTCCGTGTTATTCGGAAAAATCTAAATGTATTGGCTTTTTCTTAAGATAGTTCCCAAGGTTGTAAAAAGCAGATGCCTCCAAGTAATTTTCAATGTTTAGAAATGTAAGTGACTGAAGGGTAACATGGCAGCCTGAAGGAGTTAGCTCAAATTGTTTCATGGTGACAATCAGGATATTATAGTCATTGTTGAATTAGGCAGTATTTCTTTGCCAAGAAGCTCTTCCTGTTCTAATAAAGTATCTCTAGCTAAGTCAACTTTGGAAACAACAGCTCACATCTTTGCATTTAAGCACTTTTCAAGTGTCCCTCCTGAATCAAGCACCAACTAAGGAAATATACACAAAACAAAGACTATCTGAGAAAACATGTTTGCTAATTGATCCTTTGGATGAGGAAGTTTGATCACCAGAGGTTTGGAAAAGATAAAAGTGTTCATCTATAAACCCAATGTCTTCTGAGACTTCTGGATTCCCTAGAGAATCACCAGCCAACAAATTCCTGATGATAATTTGTAAGTAGAATTTGAGGCCTTGATGCATAATTATGACTGGCTGAGCCTAGGAGAGCTTCCACGAGTAACACAGTAATTTACTGCACCTAGCTTGGAACACCAGCTTTTATAATCTCTGTCAATGTGCAGTCTCAATTTGGCCACTTGGGTCATGCAAGCACTGCATTGTCTTGCACACAGACTAACCACTCTGACCACCCTACCCATCACCCCACCCCACCAGCAGGCTCACTAACCTTCACTGGGTGAAGAACTCAGTGTAGCTAGAATGCATTATACATTATTCAGATGCACTTCACTATACTAGATGTTTGATTCTATGACTGCACCCCCAGAAAAAAAGAATGCTTCTGCCTTACAACTGTCTAACTTGTGCACACATTATCACTAAAGAACGGATTTCATTTATTTGTCTTAGGATAACATATTGTCCCAGCTAATAGATGTAGAACCTTTGACAATGGGAAACTGAGTGTAAGCAATAAAGTAGTCAATACTTGGTGTGTGGGGGTAAGAAAACTTTTGAGTATTCTCTAATCTCTTAACGTATGTATCTCTATCCTTGTGTTCTGAAATTCCCATTTGAGACCTATAAAAGTGATTAAATTTTCTAAAAGCCCTGCATTCAAATTTTTTTCTTTAAAATATTACCTAAATAATCTTCTAATTCTAGGATTAGGATAGTCTATTGACTTTGTTAAAATTGTTTATATCGGAATACTGTATATAGGATGAAACCTGGAGCCATATCCTCTCATAGGTATAAATTTTAAATATTATAGCCACCTGGTGGCCTCTGACAATTAAAATGGTTTTACCAGTAGGTGTCATCCTCTTACCTGGTAAGCCAGGTATTCAAAAGTAAGATCTCCCTAGAAACGTTTCTCAATATTTAGACGTGTAAATTTCCGTATTTTATTTAAAAACATTTGTTGATAAATATATAGCCACATACATTCTACAAATTTCCACACAATAAATACAAAGAAGCACCATTTGGTGCAAAACAAAATAAGCATTAGAATCCAGTTAATTAAAAAAAAACAACAACAACAATAGCCCGGCTGGCGTGGCTCAGTGGTTGAGCGTTGACCCATGAACCAGGAGGTCATGGTTCAATTGCCGGTCAGGGCACATGCCCAGGTTGCAGACTCAATCCCCAGTGTGGGGTGTGCAGGTGGCTAGCATTTGTTTCTTCTAATACTACTTATAAGACATAACTGTAGAAATTGTTCTGGTTAGATACTAATCTCTGTGGCCACCACCAAGTCCCCAGTTCAGATGTTCTGAGAGCATCATGGTTGGCATGGATTTTGGCTATGTCTGTCCTTCATTTAACAATAGTTGTTAAGTTTATTGCTCTACACCAGAGATTCTTCTTTATATGTGGTCCATGTATGAACTTCAGAGAATCCATGAATCCTCTGACCTTTTTCCATGTTCATGTTTCTATGGCTATAGGTGGCTCCAGCTGACATTACTCAGGTGCAGACTTACAGTACACACACTGTGTGGCTCTCATTCTGCTCCATGGGTTTCCTGTTGACACCAAGGCTTCAAGTACTATGGGATCTTGATTGGCACTCAGACAGGGGCAACTGGAATGAGTACGGGTGCACCAAGACCATGGTGTAAATCTTTCACCTACGGGAGGTGGGAGTCAGGGATTAAACCTGGTGTTCCTTTTCTCCCCTGGTGGTTTGGCTTGAGACACAGATGTTACGGCATTTCAGAAGACAGCTCTGCTAGATGGAGAATGTATTTGCACATTGAGGTGGCCACCTCCACAGTGCCCCTTTATATAGGTGTTTCCTGTTTTCTTTTATCTCTTACTGCTCCACCAGTAATTGTACTTTCTGAAAAAGTAAAGCCACATACACCCAGCCTTTGCCAACGATTCATGCTTCCCAGGAACCAGGACTGGCTTGAGACAGCATGCCCTCAGGATAGGTTGGGCAGTTGGGCTACTCCCCTGTGGAACAGCAATGAGAACCAGATTTCTGGTTATGAACTCATAGCGATTATTCTTTGTCTATAGTAGCAAAACCGTTACCAAGACTTCCACTTGGTATTAACTAGGACCAGGTGAAGGTGGAAGTAGGGGCATCATGGTGGTGCTATGTCTGGACCACCCACCCAACAGAGGATACAAGTCACACTGATCACCACCAACCACTAAAACAGATATTCTGTGTTTGGGGGCTGCTTTGGATTTGGAAAGCAACATACATAATGTTTCAGAATATTTTTTCAACCCGTTTCTTGGCTTACTAGATAGCTCGCCAGATTTCAGTGGAGTCCAGAACGAGAAAGGACTCTTCAGCATGCCCAGGCTATCTCACAGGCAATCCTGTCCCTACTTGCGTGACCAGTAGATCTGATAGTGCTGCTGGTGTCGTGGTAACAATGCTGACTGGGGTCGCTGGCAAGTCCAGGTAGGATTTCTGCAGGGCAGAGACCTGGTGGTCTGGAACAAGTTCGGGCCCTTTTATGGAGAATTTCTCTCCCTCTTAAAATTGCCCCCAGCCTGATCCTGGCCTTAGTAGGAAATAAGCATTGGACCTCAGGGCACCGAGTGCCCATGTGACAGGAGGCACCTTTTATGAACTGGATATCTGTAAACCTGCTGGATCTTAAAGTCAGGTGGTCACAGTAGCAATGAACTTTACAAATATTCAGGATCAAGTCCTAACAGGTACAGATGACACAAGATCAAGAACAGATGTCACAGACCCAACATCATGTGTCTTTCTTATCCTGGCATCTTCTTTCATCCCTACCTGTGTCCTCATGGAAGATTCCCTATGGTGAACTAAAAGAAGGAATCAATTCAAATATGGATCACAAGTTAGTTAACAAGATACATCTGTGCTGGCCAAAGGGGGATGCCTGCTGCATGACAATTCACTTGGAGTGTTCCTGAAGGACAAGGTAAAGAAAAGTCCTCCAAGTGGCCAAGGCTGTTTGCCTCAGGCTCTGCTTTCCGGGGTAGCACAGGCGAAGATACTTCCCTTCCACCTTTGAAGATTTGCATCCCTTTGCTGTCCCTATTACTGACTGCCACATCTTAAAGTTCTTCATCACTCTTTGCATCACCTGTCAGTATTTTCCTAAACCCGTGATCAGGGCTGCCAGAGAAGCTACTGCTTCTAAATTACACTTTGTGTTCCAGTATTGCATAACACATGCATGTATGCAAATGAAGTCTACTTCACCAGGAAAGGTGAAAACATAGCCTGGGAAGTGAGGGTTTAAGTAGGTGAAGTGACTTAACTTTGGTGGAGTAGTTACAGTTCCCGGAGGAGTGTGTGTGTGTATGTGTGTATGTATGCATGTGCCTTAAAAACAATACATTTAGTCCTAAATGGCAGAGTGCCCCTCCTCACCTCTGAATCCCTGTCTGGTACCTGGAGTCCTTACCTGGAGCTTTCAGGAGAGAACACGCAAACACAGCCCCCTATAGGTAGGCTCCTGATTTCTCTGATCACCAAATTACTCTTGCCACTCACTTTTATTCTGTCATAAATCTACCTAATAGCCCACTGATCGACATTATTTAAATAGTATCTTCTGTAGAAAAGAGGTCACAAGAGATGTTCAGGAAAATGAATTTTGTTCAGGAAAATGAATTTTATGCTTACATGAGTTTTGGAAATACAATGTAATATGTCTCCCCTTTTGAAAATTCATCAGTTACATTTACATATTAAAGGTTTTAAAAAGAGTAAAAAAGCAATAAAAAGACATTTTAATCCCTTATTCAATTCAGCAATTACCAAACTTATGGGACTATATAACCCCATTTTATCTCTATTTTAACCACTTCTACTCCCCCAAATGTTTCACTGCCCTCTCATCATTCAGGGAGAAAAGAGAGAGAGAGGGAGAAGTGATCATAATAACTTTGAAATATCCATTTGTGTTCATGGAATTTTAGAACTCAAAGGGACCCGAGATAATGTCTAATCTAGTGGTTCATAAACCACTAGAAAAACCATTCTACCTAACATCTCCCCATATACACATTTTGGGTTTTTTATTGATTTTTAGAGAGAGAAGAAGGGGAAGAGGGGGAGTGAGAAGGCAAGGGGGAGGGGAGGAAGAGAGAGAAAGAGGGAGAGAGAGAGAGAGAGAGAGAGAGAGAGAGAGAGAGAGAGAGAAAGAGAGAGAGAGAGAAACATCAATGTGAGACCAAAACATTGATCAGCTGCCTCCACACCCTCTACCAGGGATCATGACTGCAACCCAGGCATGTGCACTGACCAGGAATTGAACCAACAACCTTTTGATGCAGGGGACAATGCCCAACCAACAGCCAGAGCCCCATATACAAGTTTTGAAAAAAGTGTTCTAATCATTATCACTTGGTAAATGATGATTTTTCCTTCACCTTCCATTCCAAAGCCTTTGATTAATGTGAGTTACATATTTACTTTGGTAGGTTAATAATACTTTCAGCAAAATATCAAAGGGATCTTGATGTTTTAGTTGACAGACTTTTAAGTTTTTAGGAAAAGAAATCTTATTTCCATGACCTGGGCGATCTACATTTTGCCAGTCATTATGGAGGGCATGCTTTGGTTTCAGAAAAGTTGATTGTCTTACCCAAGGCCCATGATGTTTAGCAGACCATCACTCAGAGCTTCTAATTCTTTGATCAGTAATCTTCCTATTGCCTTTGATGTTCCTCTAGAGCAGTGGTTCTCAACCTTCCTAATGCCGCGACCCTTTAATACAGTTCCCCATGTTGCGGTGACCCCCAATTTCATTGTTACAAATTGAACATAATTAAAGCACAGTGATTAATCAGAAAAACAATATGTAATTATATATGTGTTTTCTGATGGTCTTAGGCGACCCCTGTGAAAGGGTCGTTCGACCCCCAAAGGGGTCGCGACCCACAGGTTGAGAACCGCTGCTCCAGAGTAAGGGTTGGCATTTTTTTTTGTTTGTTTGTTTTTTATAAAAAGCCAGGTAGTAAGTAGTTTAGGTCATGCAGTGTCTGTTGAAACTACTCGCCTTTGTTCTTGCAGTGTGAAAGTAGTCATCGACAATGAATAAATGAATGAGTATGGCAGTGTTCCAATAAAGCTTTATTTACAAAAGCAGATGGCAAGCTGGATTTGACCCTGGAGGTGTGATTTGCCAACTCCTGCTAAGAAACATTCTATAATACCCTGCCTAGTTATAGGAATTACCTGACCTTTGAGGTGAACTACGGATTCTAATGTCTCTTATAATTCTGGTTCAGGAGGAGACCCAGGAATCTGTATTCTTCTCAAACATATCAAGTGATTTTTTTTGCCCAAGGGACAAGTTTGGCAAATATTGATCTAGGGTACAGTTATTCTTCATATTATAATATTAGAAAGCCACAAATGTTTATTTCTACTTTTAACTAATTAATAACTTTTCCAACTTCTATCAGGTCAAGGGTGAGTCAGAGGAACCTTAATGTTTGGCTTCAGTTTTGTTTAGCACATTGATTTGATTCAGATCATCTATTTGTGGTTTAGTTTATATTCTTGGTTTATGTATGAACTCTTATGTGATTTATTACTGGTTCTTATGTGGTTCTTTGATCAGAATAGTTCAAAGAAGGAACCTGCACCATCCTCTAAAGGACCTGAGGCTTGCTTAATGTAAAGTATGTAAAATATGCATACACATATATGTATGATAGAGATCATACTATATCAAAAAAATATGATGACTAGTTAGAAATAGGGCTTTATAAAGCAACTAAAAATAATCAACATTAGAGAGAGATTGCACAATTTACAAGGTACGTTATTGTCATTTCATATTTACACTCTTGGGAGAGAAATTTTTCCTCCTCATTTTGTAGCTAAAGAGACTGAAGCTCAACTCACACAGCTGATAAATAGAATTGGGACATCAACTCTCAAGACTTTAAATTTCAAATTCTGTGCCCTTTCTCCTACCATGGGGGTGGTAGGAGTAAAAGAAGAGAAACAGAAGCTATGAAAAAAAAACATGAACCAAGAAAAAACTTTAATCACAGTGTCCATTTCTCCAATACTATGTGACTAAAAGGAAACCCAAGACTCTTAAGAGCCATTTTGCCATGGTCCTGGGAAATCAAGAAAGAAAGTTTGGCAAAATATCGCTAAATGTCTTCCAATTTTATGATTGTCTTAGTGCAAACTCTTTGCAGCAGTGAGGACCCTTCCTGCAGCTTGAGAAACCAAGGTCAAGAGCCCACACTTGATGGAGATTGGGGAGAGAGGAGAACTTGGCCAGTTAGGAAGAAAGGAATTTCTGTGAACTCAACAGAGCTGGCTCGTCACTTGCCTTCTCTATAAAGTCCTTCCCAGCTGCTCGTTCATAGCTTTCTGACAACCTGATCTGCTCTCTCTCCTATGAGTCCTTGTGCTCATTTTTTCTTGCAACACCTTTATTTACTGCCCTCTCCTTTGATGCTGTGGGATTCTAGTGAGATGCCTTATTTACTGTTTTATTCCCTAGCAATTAGGGAATAACCAAAGCACAGCATCTAATGTATAGAAGTGACTGAATTAATGCAAGAAAGAAGGGAGAAAAAAAAGGAGGTGTGGGAGAGGAGAGACAGAAAGAAAAATGGTGAATGTCAATAGTACACAAGGGACATATTAGCATTACTGAGGCTCAACTCACACAGCTAGAATAGCTAATTGAGTATCTCTACCCATTATATTTCCATGAGAGGCCTGGCGCATGAAATTCGTGGGCAGGTACGGTCCCTAGGCCTGGCCTGCAATCAGGGCCATCTTCCCCAGCTGCCTGCAGCCAGCCCCACTTCCCGCCACCACCCATCCCTGGTTCCCAGTTTGCTATTTGATGATCGGAGCCTGCTGGCTGGAGGGAAGGCAGCCATTCCTGTCTGCTCGCCGGCCCCACCCCCACCGCAGGTTGCCCTCTGTGTGTGGGATGACTGGCAAGGCGGGGGCCTTGGCCTGGCGCCACCCACATCCCCTGCTACCCACCCTGGTTCTCCATTCAGCATCAGGTGATCAGAGCCTGCTGGCTGGGGAAAGGGACCGAGAGGTGGTCAGTGTATCTCATAGTGACTGGTTGAGTGATCGTTCTGGTTGTTTCACCATTAGGGTCAATTTGCATATTACCCTTTTATTATATAGAATAGAGGCCCAGTGCATGGGTGGGGGCCAGCTGGCCTGCCCTGATGAGGGCCCCAGATCTTGGTGGGCATCCCCACTAGGGGGCGGGGCTGGCTGAGGCAAGGGGCCATGGGTGTTTTGCTGGCCTGCCACATCCCGATCAGGGTGGGGCTCCCCGCTGGGGGGTGGGGCTGGCCGAGGTGAGGGGCTACAGGCGGATTGCAGGCCGGCCATGTTCCCAATTGGGGTGGGGGTTCCCAATGGGAGGCGGGGCCAGTTGGGGTGAGAGGCTGCAGTCATTCTGGTCTCTGGTCATTCCACTGTTTCAGTCACTGGGCTTTTATTATATAGGATTTCTTTCCTGTTCTCAAGCTAATCCAGAGTAGAATTATCTTCCCCAGAGTCCCTTGCCATCTTCTGATATTTTCAACTGGATCATGGCCCTGTTGATGATGATGGCCCTGATAATTGATGATGAGAGACTATGGCCTGTTTCCCAGGTAACCATATGCACCTTGAGCCAAAGGTCTTTTTCTTAGTGACCATTTTAACTGGTTTCCCTGATTCCAGCCTGTCTGCACAATCTGTTGCCTATACCCGTGGTCGGCAAACTGCGGCTCGCGAGCCACATGCGGCTCTTTGGCCCCTTGAATGTGGCTCTTACTAAGCCTTAGGAGTAACCTAATTAAGTTAATAACAATGTACCTGCCTATATAGTTTAAGTTTAAAAAATTTGGCTCTCAAAAGAAATTTCAATCATTGTACTGTTGATATTTGGCTCTGTTGACTAATGAGTTTGCCGACCACTGGCCTATACCAATGCCAGATCAACTTGCAGTGGAGTTCTAGTAACCAAAGGGCTCTGGTGCCTCCATCTTGCCTAATAAAACCTGAATACTTGGCGGGCCCTCACGCCCTCCACATGCCAGCTAGACACTGTGCTGTTCTCTTAGTGCCAACTGACTGACAAATTGCTATTCCCAAACATGCCCCAAACATGGCCTCAGTCTGGTATTCCACTCTTTTCCTTGTCAATTCTCTATTTTTTCAAAGTGGGATCTCAAACTCTATCTCAAAGATAATCTCACTGTCCTTAAGCTTTCTTATCAGTTTGTGTTTTCCTTTGAAGCCATTTTTATCTCATTCTGTCTCGGGAGAGGCACAATTTTAGGAGAAGAGCACTTTGGAGTTGGAAAAGTATGGGCTGTTCCCTACCTTCAACTCAAGGCCATTGGACTAGTGGCCTAGCCATGCCAAAGTTAGTTCCAAATCCGCACATTTCTGAGAGCAGTTTATCTGTGCAGGGCTGGCAGCAACTGAAAATCTGCCCTGCTCCTAGCAGAAGCTTAACCACCTGTTTGCTGAGTGACAGAAGCACTCAAATCAAGTCATAGGAACAGAGAGATGCAAGAACCACAGGAAATGAGGGAAGGAAGGGCGGTTGGATCATAGAAAGGTTACTGGTTTTGTAGAATCATGACATTGAAACTTTATTAAAGAAAATGGCAGAGTATCTTTAGTTGATGTTTTGGCTAACAGACACCAAAATATTTTTTATTCCAAAAAGGTATAAAGAAATATAACCATTTAGCCATCAGGCATCTCTTTTAGAATGTTTTTCATTATTCTCTCTTAAACAGTGGATGCACCTGTTTTTAAACAATGCCAGCATCCCAGTAGCAAATTAGTATAATTGTATGCTCTAGTGTTCTTTACAATATAAATGTTTTTTTCTGCTTATTTTCCTAAAAATCTGAACTCAGCCTTACTGACAATAAATAGGAAGTCATGCTAATGCTATTCCACAACCAATTTCCACTTAATCATTGACCAGATTGATTGCTAATATGTAATGGGAGATTTTAATTGCATTTACTTTATATTTGAACAGTAGCAATAATAACATGCCAACTGTCCACAGATTTATCAAATACTTGCTTAGGTATAGAATCACCGTGAAGCTTAGCATCTCTTTTTTGTTATTAAAATGTGCTTTCAAAATTTACCTTTAACCTTTACTCCACACACCTAGAAAGGGTAACTATAGTCGCACTCATGCTTCCTTAACATCTTAGCTCCCCACAGTTATTTACTATCATAGTTAAGATGACTATTAAAAAGAAACATATTCAGATGCTATTGTGATGAATTTCTGAATATTTGTAAGTTAGGTGCAAACAAATACATTGTTTCTGACAAAACAAAACAAAAAAATAAAAGGTCCATTTCCCTTCTCTTTTCCATTGAAGGATGGAAAGGATGTCTTCAGCATCCATTGTTGAGAGTTTATATAAATGACCTTTTACCAGGGAACTTAAAAATCACAATAAAATTCTTATTAAAATCTCTAGAATAAAGACTAGAATTAGAAGATGTGAGGGCATGAAATTGTCTGCACTGAACGTCCCCTACTAAGTGGTGGGTGAACTTCAATGCCTGAGATTTACACAGTCCTGAGTGGCTCACCCTGTCTTTGGCTGAGAGCCAAAACATGGCCTGCTTGTGCCTCCATGGAGTTTATAGGAAATAATCAGAGCAGCCCCCTATTGCCATGCGCAGTCAAATAACTGTCCATGCAATTAGGAACGGCAGCAAATTCCTTTTTATTTATTGATTCCTATGCAGAAGGTCAAATCCCTGGCCAGTTTGAGATGTACATTATAAAAAGAAATCTATAAATTAAGAAAGAGAACATGAGCTTAACTACACACACACAAAAGAGAGAGACACGGTTTGTACTATCAAGCACATCATCCCAGTGGATATGATATTATTAGAGTGTAGTACCAGATGGCATGTTCTTGAGTCCCAATCATTTTCTGGAGAGAAAATTTCCCTGACCTCTCCTACTATCCACACAGCTTCCCATTTGAGGAGTTATGATGATGTTCCCCTCCAAGGAAGGATACCTGCAAACCCTAGGCATGAGAGGGACGTTAATATATTTTCAACAGCTATCACTCATAAAGTGTAAAAGGTTCATCTAATTATAGGAAAGGAAGATAGTAAATCCATATTCAATTTAAAAAATAGTTACATCAAGGCTTTCTTTTCTCAAAGCTTCTTTCTACAATGAAAAATTTCTATCTAAGAGAAATAATTCATGACTACATTAACCAAGTCTCCTCGTCAGATGTCTGAAAAATGATGCCTTTCACTGTATAGACTGGATTTTCCCAAACCTGTAGTAATAATGAGAAAAGGGTCTGTTAGTTTGAGACATGCCCTCTCATGCCAGGAGTTTGCCCACTTCTGTTAGGATGAAGAAACTTAAGTTATCAGCCACAACAGATATTCTCAGAGCTTGGCAATTCATTTATATTGCTGTGAGGGAATTTTTCTGCATAACTGCTTTTTTTTTAAATAGTTGAGTCATGACAAACTCTATGATTATCTAATTAGAAAATGCTAAAAAAATCAATTGAAAATGAATTTGAATTAATGAGTTCAGTAAAGTGGCTTGATAGAAGATCCATATGCAGAAATTAATGACTTACAAAAAGCAATACATATCTAGATAAGGTAATGAAAACAAATGACTTTATTTCCAGTGACAAAAAGTCCCATAAAATTCTTAGGAATAGACAATCTGAGAAATGTGCAAGACCCACATAAATACATAAATCTTTATAGAATATAAAAGATGTCAAATCTTCCTATATTCATCTGTTTGTGCAATGTAATTCCAATAATTAGACTTCTTAAAAAATGAGACTTGGCCACTAATTCTACAATAGATTGCTCATGAACATTCCTTTGTAGAGTCCCCTACACGAAGCCTGGCACTGGGTTGCCAAGTTATAAGTAGCATAGATCCCAATGGCTGAGACCCAGGTAGAAAGAAGAGGCCATGAACAGATAGCTGAGAAAGTTTCAGGCAGACTTGTAGGGTTAGGGAGGGAAAAAAATCAAGTTTAGATAGTTGCCACAGCAACCAGAACTTGAAACAAGATCCTGGAGAGAAGAAAGCACAGAGAAGTGAACTTGACATATGATTCTACTTTGCTTCATGAGCTACTTACTGTTGGCTCAGTAACCACTAGGTGCTGAGAAGCCAAACTGAAAGTGGTGGCTAAGAGAGTGTTCAATAGCCCCATGATACTGGGAGTCAAATTTGGAATTCAGTGTCAAAGAAACCTTGTAAACATCCCAGATTCTGGTGGGATCCTGAATTGCTGTACCCCAGAGATAAAGAAAAATTAAATATGAACCAGTACTGTCAAAGACAGAAACCCAACACTTGATGCCCTGAGCAAGCACTGAGCAGGGCTGACATCAGTCTCAGAGGTAGGTGGAGAACAGTTATCCAAATGAAAGCTCACCACACACATGAATGCAATTTACTGATATAAACTATTTGCATGAGGAAAGAATCCAACCTGATATTAAATTTAAAAATTCTTCCAGAATTGCTCACTTCTATAAGACTTTGAAGGTGGCAAACTATGAATGGTTTTGTTGAGAAGTTTTAAGGGTCACAGGCTTTTGAGGTCTCCAGAGAAGAGAAAGTCTTTCTGATGATAACCTTACAATAAAACTGTACAGTCTGGCTGGAATGGCTCAGTTGGTTGAGTGTGGTACCATGAATCGAAAGGTCACTGGTTCGACTCTTGGTCAGGGCATATGCCAGGGTTTCGAGCTTGATCCCCAGGAAAGCTTGATCCCCAGGAGACAGCCAATCAGTGTTTCTCTCGCCCTCTCCCTTCCTCTCTCAATAAAATCAATAAAAATATATTTGTTTTTAAAAACTGTACAAACCACAATGAGAGAAAGTCATCTGCTTTTTAAAAAGGAAAACTAGCACCCCAGAATGGCAAAAAAAAAATAGGAAAAGTTTTAAAAGAATATAAAGTAATTATATTTGAAATAAATAAATATAAGAAAGAACTAGACATATTTTGGAAGGGCATATTAATATTAAAAAATTATATGCAAAATACACCACTAGAACCTCTAAATATTTTTAAAAGCCATTGAAATGCAAAGGGTTGAATAAAATTAGATTTTTAAGGAGATCACTAGTTATTAGAAAATAAGTCTGAAACTATCAAGAATGCAGCACAAAATATGAAGAGATTAAAATATAACATGAAAAATATCCTAGAAATGAAGAAAATACATTGCCTTCAAGGGTTACATCAAGCCAACATGTAGACACATATGTGAATATGCAAAATTACATATAAAGCAGCCACAAAGAAAACAGAAACTTTTAGAAAGAAATGACAGATGAACAGATGACTCAATATTGGCAACAATAAATAGAAAACACTAGAAAAATGTTTTCAAAATTCTGGAGAAAAATAGCAATTAAAATAAATTGTCATTTAAGGGTGAAGGTAGCCGAAACCGGTTTGGCTCAGTGGATAGAGCGTCGGCCTGCGGACTGAAGGGTCCCAGGTTTGATTCCAGTCAAGGGCATGTACCTGGGTTGCAGGCACATCCCCAGTAGGAGATGTGCAGGAGGCAGCTGATCGATGTTTCTCTCTCATCGATGTTTCTAACTCTCTATCTCTCTCCCTTCCTCTCTGTAAAAAATCAATAAAATATATTTTTTAAGGGTGAAGGTAGAAAGACATTTTCAGAAGTAAAAAAATAAGGAAATTTATTAATCTATGCCATCACAGAAAGAAGTGCTAAAAATATATTCTTTAGGAAGAAGGAAACCAAAAACGAAAAAGAAGTACTTCTTATGAGATAATGCACATGAGACTAAGGACCCAGAGTGATGGAAAGTAAAGGGGATGGGGAGAGATGAGTCCCATGTGGTAACCTGGTACTGTTCCCAATGACCACCTCCCTTGCTCTGGACAAATATTGAACCTTCTTTTCCATGAACATGCTTTTGTTGGTGGAATGTGGAGGCATTGACATGTCCTACATCTGACGTTAATGGCCCTGCCTGGTTCTGTCTATGTTTTGACCCTCTTTACCTTGAGACTGGGTTAAAGGCTGCCCCTCCAGCCTGGTCCTACAGAAGGAAACCTGGCACATAGCTGAAGCTGACCTGCATCCAACAAGTGGAGGAGCAAGAAATCAACATTTTTGTCATAGAAATCCTCTGAGATTGCAGGGCTGTTTCTTTCACAGCATAATCTAAGCTAAAGTTGGTTGATACAGAAAAATATAATAGAAAAATGTGAACCAAAGAAACCTGGTATAATGTAGTGAGGTAGCAGACGGCCCTTATTTATCTAGATGAGCCAGCTGTGAATAGCAAAAGTTACAATATCCACTTAAATGGGGATAAATAGAAACCTCAAAACATCCAGCAAGTGACTAAATTATCTGCACTTGGACCTAGAATTCATCTTTAACTTCCTGTCCCACTGACTCATTCCACATTATTAGTTTCCATATGTAGGTGCTGAGCTAGGGTCTAGAGCAGCGGTTCTCAACCTGTGAGTCGCGACTTTTTGAAGGTCGAACGACCCTTTCACAGGGGTCGCCTAAGACCATCGGAAAACACATATATAATTACATATTGTTTTTGTGATTAATCACTATGCTTTAATTATGTTCAATTTGTAACAATGAAATTGGGGGTCACCACAACATGAGGAACTGTATTAAAGGGTCACGGCATTAGGAAGGTGAGAACCACTGGTCTAGAGTGACTAAATGCAGTAGGTTTCCCACACTCCAGTGTCTTACTAGTAAGTATATTGGTTGAAAAGGGCAGACAAATAACTCAGTGATACACAGGGGCCATGATAAGAATATGTCCAAAGTGCTGTGGAAACACGGAGGAAAGTGTCAAACCTAAACATGGGACTGAAGGAGTTAAATTGAGCTGGTCATACTTGAAACCAGTTTTAAAGGATTATTAAGTGTGAGGGGAAGTGAGAGGGAGCAAAAGAGTGCACTTCAGGGAGAGGAAAAAACCATGTTTTCTACTTGGAAAAAACACTAAAAGCTCCCCCCTCTCAAAACTGATCAATCTTACCAATTTGACTTCATTGGAAAAGGCACTTTCTCTGTTTCCTGCTAAACAAAGACACAGTCTTTCCATCTTTGCTGAAGCAAGAATTTAGGTTTTACCTGGTTTCCTGTCTCCCAGAAGAAAAAGTGAGAGAAAAAAAAAAGTCATAAAATATCAACTTAGGCTAGTGAATTAACAAGTAGGTACCAACTTTCAAGAATCAAAAGCATCATCTAATTAGTGTGTATATTTTCATAACTCTGCAAATTTTTGAATGACAATAGAGAGATCCCTGTATTTATTAAGGAATAGTACACATGGGGAGATATTTTTCTTCACTTTCTAGGAAAGCATGCATTTAAGAAGAGTTTAATAAATATAGAAAGAATATTTATCACCCAATAATAGAAAAATTTGATGTGCTTTAGAATTGCTGGGTTTGCTGAAGGCAAAACAAGATGATTTTTACCTACATTTTCCCAAGATTACTAATAAATGCTAAATCCAGTGAGGAGTAGATATAATAATTTCTTATCTGTGCACAAAATGAGTCTCGCCTGATCTTATATTAAATTAGCACAGAAGTGACTTGATGCTATTTTTAATTCTGTTATATGATTCTGACCGTCTGTTTTCTGTACATGTGATGAAAATCGTTCACTGTTTTCAAATGTAGCCCAGATTGGGTCATTTAACTTTCATGTTGTTAGCATGATCTACATTTAGTGAAAGTAACACATCTTGAATGTAATTTATTCATTAACTGAAGGCCTGGTGCACAAAATTTGTGCACAGGTAGGATCCCTAGGCCTGGCCAGCAATCAGGGCCTATCGGAACCTTCTGGCTGCCGGCTGGGGCCTTCCTTCATTCTGTGCTGCCCCCCCCCCCCCCCCCCAGTGGTCAGTGCATGTCATAGTGAGCAATCAGTCTCCTGGTCAAAATCCCACAGGGACAATTTGCATATTAGGCTTTTATATATATAGATAGGCATCTATTAAGGGTCTGCTGTATAAAGGGCTCTTCTGATTCAAAGGGATACAGCCATACTCTCCCCAGAATTTTGTGAAGAAGGGATGAAAGGAAACTCAGGAAGGAGCCATTCACTTTTGAGTCTATTTCTATTTTGCCCCATTTCTGATCATCATTTTCCCTACAATCAGTAAACCCATTTGGCTCATAATTCATTCATTTAGTTTTGGTCTCTCTTCTCCATTTGTCTTGTTATTTCCAACTATCTTTCCATTTTTCTTTTGGAAGTTATTTAATTTCTTCATTTAACTAATCCTACACATAATGAAAATATTACATGAGTTTCTTTCCTAGAGAAAAGTCATTTACCTGAATTAATAATTTGAACATAACTGTAAGTTCTTCAGAAAAAAAGCTTAATGGAAAAAGCACTTCCATCAGGGAGAAAAAATCATAGTAAAAGTTGTAGAATGTTTTAGGCCTTTATTCCTCCATAAAGAAGTTTAATTATTTATACACTACTAGAGGCCCAGCGCACAAAATTGTGCGCGAGTAACTAGCCGCTGCTTGCCACTGCTTGCCACTGCTTGCTGCTGCCCCACCCACTGTCCTCATCCATAGGTGCACGATTTTTGTCCAGTTTCTTCCCGCATCTCCCATCCCCCTTTCCCCCCCAAGAATAGTCAGTCCATTCCCTTTCTATGTCCCTGATTCATTATAATCACCAGTTCATTCTGTACATCAGATTGTGTAGACCAAAATGGAAGTTGGAAAGATGAAACAAAAAAAACAAAAGGCACTTAATCTATGGAAAAACAAATAGTTATAATGCAATGGGTTCAACTTATCCCTTTTGTATTTAATCTCATTTCTGTAAGAAAAATAACATGGAAAGCTGAAAGATAGAAGATAATTTAGAGAAAATCAATGGCTAAATAATGATGAAACAAAATAAATTAACACACAATAAATATTAAAGGACTTTAATACATAGAGTTTGCCTAAGAAAGAACAAATATAGGGTAAAGCTATCATTGTTTGAAAGGTGACTATGAAAAACAGATTTAAAAACAAACTTTTATAATACCCAAACAAATTCAACTTGTAAGGTCAAGTATGCAGATTACACAGGTTAATAGTTTTGAGATGAAGGTTTGGGCTGATCTAATTGAACTAAATATGATAAAATCATGCAGAGAATGGGTAGAGTGCTGACTGATTTTACTATGTGAACTCAGGACCTTCCCTAGCTGTTCACAGGTGGTCACTCTCACTGCCCTGGACATGCCTTCCCAACTCAGCCCCTGGCCACCCTCTTCAGTTCAGCCTGATTCCTCCAGTACTTCTGTCTCTCTCTCTCTCTCTCTCTCTCTCTCTCTCTCTCTCTCTCTCTCTCTCTCTCTCTCTCTCTCTCTCTCTCTCTCTCTCTCTCTCTCTCTCTCACACACACACACACACACACACACTCTCTCACAAATACTTCCCACACTAACATGCACACTCATATACACTGTCACATGCTCACAAATACCCTCGTACTCACATTCGCTGATACCCACCACAAAGAGACACACATCCACACTTTCTCCCTGCTTATCCTGCAGGTCCCTGAACAGATTCCTTCCTTGCTACTGACCCTTGGCATCACTCCCCATTTCCTACCTGGCTAAGCCCTCCAGAGTACCATATACCAAACTCACCTGCTACCCACCTAGACTTGAAGATCACTGAGAACAGGAAAAAATGTGATTTTCATACAACCTCCTCCTAGCACATTTCCTGGCTTACAGTGAATTCACTGTGAATGCCTAAAAATGAAATGAACCTTTGACAACATCTGAATTACAAGGATATCCTCTCTCTCTCTCTCTCTCTCTCTCTCTCTCTCTCACACACACACACACACACACACACACAATGTTTCTCTCTCTCTCTCTCTCTCTCTCTCTCTCTCTCTCTCCCCCTCTCTCTCTCTCTCCCCATTCCTCTCTCTAAAATTCAATACAAAATTTTTAAGTTTATTTTTAAATTTTTTAAAACTAAAAGTGAATGACAAATTTCCCTTGACATCTCACTGGTCAAACTTATTTTTGATGCTAAGGCAGTGTGACTAGCACAGGAAGAAAACATTCCCCAGGCTAGATGGTGTTCACCGTGGAGCAGAGCAGTTGGTATTTAAAACCATGGAGTCAAGAAGACCTGTCACAGATAACTTTTCATGGGGAGTTTAAAATGCCAAGACAAAGGTTGGAATGTCATCCACAGAGAGCAAGAAAAGATGTGAAGGAAATTGATATTAAATTCTTCTGGTATAGATTGGTGCTACATGGAAAAGTCAGAAATGTCTCTCTCTGGGCAGGTGTCAAAGGAGAGTTCTTAACCAATTTCTATGGAGGGGTTTTTGGGAGTTTGGCCCAAAATTTTGGACCTCATACTCTTTTTCAGATCTCTGCATATTAAAGACAGCTGGAAGACCTGGGTTCCAATTTGGTCTTGGTGCTGACCAATGATAAATGATATGCTATGGGACCAAGGTTCAAATTTAATCCTTTAGCCACCTCACCTACACAAGGCTTATGTTAGAATCAAATGTATGTATGTTTGTGAAAGTGTTAGATACGACAAGACTCAGTCAGACATTGTGATATTTCAAGCAAAGAAAAAAGTTGAGAAGATAAACAAATTGAGAAGTAATAGGAGTAAAAAGAGTGGTTATCTAATCGGCATCTCAGGTAATTGGCATTTGCTAAAGAGGATTAATACGTTTAGTAGTCTATCCCAATTTTTTTAAAGTAAGCAGATCCCACTTCTGATGTTATTAACAAACACACACCAAAACTGTCACATACTTGTGCTGATCTATGATCCATTGCAATTCAGATTGACTTGGGGATCAGACGTGCAACCCACACAAATCTGTCACATTGAGCAAAACTTTCACTTGCTTAATCTAGTCTGACATTGTCAACTACTCATGTACTTATTTTCACTTTATATTTAACTAATTTTTCTAAGGAATTTCCACTCAAAACTCAAATCAATCTAAAATATACGGGATAGTAAACAAATACTTTATGTGTTATTATTTGTAAATGAGTTAAAGTGCTTTAAAATAATTTTAAATCACCTTAAAATATAATGTCAAGCAGTGAGAAATAATTGTGGGGATTTTTCCCCCACTCATTGAGTATAGCATCTTTGTGTGCTTAGGGTAGATTTTAACATTTCCTAATTCCCTGCAGAAATGGTCCGGGAAGCAGTGCTCCCCCATCATTCCTGTGCAGCATTGCTTGACTCTGACGGTGTGTGGTCATTTTCAGAGCTGGAGGCCGAGGAGTGGTGCAAGCATCTCTGTATGGAGTGTCTGGGGACCAGGCTGAATGACATCAGCCTTGGGGAACCTGACCTTCTGGCAGCAGGAGTGCAACGAGAACAGAATGGTAAGTGGGAGTTGCCTTCCATCATTGTCAAGTACACTAGCCGTCATAGAACTTTGAAACTTAAAAGGAGCCCAGAAATGTTTCAGACCAATCATTTTTTCAAGGAAAGTAAACTGATCGACCTGAGCTGTTTAAGAGACTCTCAAGATTGCATAGCAACTAGAGATAATGTTAATATAAAACCTGGGTCTCCCGACATCTTTCTTTGTGACATTGCCATTTACCTAAATAAATAACTAATAAGTTAAATCACTGTACATAAGGTTTTGACTGGACAACATTCTTAAATTTTCTTCTTTGAGAGTTACTATACTTTAGAGTCTATATAAACAAATTTGGCTTATTATGTTGGCTAATACAATGTCTTAGCTTAGAATACCATAACAAAATGCCATAGGCTGGGTGGCTTGAACAACAGGAATTAATTTCTCACAGTTCTGGATGCTGGAAGTCCAAAGTTAACATTTCAGCAGGGTTGGTGTCTGGTAGGGACCCTTTTTCTGGCTTGCTGACAATTGCCTTCTTGCTGTGATCCTGAGAGAGAGAGAGAGAGCCCTCTCTTGAGTTTCTTCATTTAAGGGCACTAATCCCATAATGAGGGCCCCACCCTCAGTACCTCATCTAAATTTATCCCCAAAGATTCCATCTTTAAATACTATAACTTTGGAGGATTAGAGCTTCAATATATAAATTTAGGTTGGGGTTGGAGAGATACAATTCATCCCATAGCAACTATAAGTAGGAAAGTACAGTGGATGAAATCTCAGGGTATAAGAAAATTGAGATTTATGTGACACACAGTTTACTTCTAAGTTTACTTCCTACACTGTTCTGTAAATTTAATGGGCCTTGCTGACGTCTCTCGAAAATTTATGCTGCAGGTTCTTGCCTAGCACCCCTAAATACTGAAATCAGAGTGATGTAATGAGCTCCTTTTTCTCCATCTTTAAAAAATCATTACCATCACCACCAGATGATCTAGTGGTATGAAAATAGAAATGTTTCAGTGTTGCTAATTTTTGATGGCCAATGTTTGAAAAGGTTGACTAATGTTGGCAAAGCTTGACACTAATTATTAAAAAGACTTCTTAGAATTATGCATGGTTTATAAATTAGACAGAATAGGTAGACATGCACCATGATAACACTTAATGGCTATCATCTTGTTATGACTGATAATGTTCTAACAACCATCACTGTCTTGTAGTTCATTAAAAAGCATTATTTTCTGTTTGTGCTAAACTGAAAAACATGTTTTCCCCACTGATTGATCATGAACACATATGGACTCAAAACACTGCCTGTGTTGATAGTTTTTGGAAGGTCACGAAGGCATTCCTGGGGCTCCTTTTCTAGCTGCCTTTATATCGCAGTTTCCCTTCCACTCTCTTGGAGTTCAGCTCCCTGGTCTGTTTTCTGAGAGCCGTGCTAAGTGCAGAAAGTCCATAATCATGCTGTCCAATGTTTGCTGCTCAGTTTAAGAAAGAAAAAAAAAAACCTCTGGCTGTTAACATTTGTCAAGTACGACATAAAAGAAATACGAAGAAAGCCGCTAAGTCAGGCCTAGGAGAGAGGAAGAATTATTGTGCGTTTGTTCAGTGTGAATTGTATGCTTTTATTTTAATATTGGGTTTGTAGATGGTTTCCATTCAAATGGATAATGTGCTCCTTTGGTTTAGTGTAATTTTTAAATCTAACTTGATAATAATGTCAAAGTAACTTGCCTAGCATATAAAGGGAAATTTTTAATATCTTTTTTTTAGCTAGGTCAAGCACGGAATTCAATGCCGGAGCTATTTCTAAAAAGCACAGGCAGTTGTAGCCTGCCGAGTAATCTCCAGGCCACAGTATAAATGCAGGCTATTCCCACAGACAAGTAACTCTCTTCTAATTTCAGTTTCCTAATTTCAGTATAAAGATTAACTAATATTTGCTCATGGGGCTGTCATGATGGTGAAGTGAGGTCGTATCAAATAAAGACCAACTCTCCTGCTTAGCTCAATTTAAAAAATCACAAGTGTTTTTAAGCATAAGTAAAAACAAAAAAAATCAAAAAATAATTCCTGAATATATGTGAGAGAAGACCTGAAGTCATAAAGCTCTTCTTTATGCCTTCCAGTCACTATTCCAGCATCTTCAAGCATAAAACCTCTGGACATAAACAAAATCCTTAACTTCCTAAGACATGTTTGAAGTCATTAATATGTACAAATTAGAATAAATCCTTTATGAAATATTTATCATTACAGATTTGGTCTTCTTCCCTTAAGGCATTTTAGTATTAAATGATGCAATTTAACCTTCATCAGAAATATTATTTTACTATTTTATTAATGACTAGAGGCCCGGTGCACGAAATTTGTGCACTGGGGGAGAGGGGTTCCTCAGCACGGTCTGCACCCTCTTGCAGTCTGGGACCCCTCATTCCTTACCACCCACCTGTTCACTGCTCCTTACCGCTCAGCTCATTGCGTCTGCCCCCTGGTGGGGAGGGACCGCAGGAAGGCTCCAGGGCATGTCCAGCCCATCTCGCTCAGTCCCAATTAGTCAGACCCCAGCAAACTAACCTATCGGTTGGAGCATCTGCCCCCTGGTGGTCAGTGCATGTCATAGCGACTGGTCAACCAGTCAACTGTCTGCCCCCCTGGTGGTTAATCCACATCACAGCAAGCAGTTGAGCAGCCTTAGCATATCATTAGCATATTACACTTTGATTGATTGAACGGACTACCAGACACTTAGCATATTAGGCTTTTATTATATAGGATGTGCTTGGATTTCATTTACAGTTTCTCTTGAGCAGTGAGGTGCACATGTGTGCAGAATTGAAATAGTAAATTACATTATTGTGGCTTGTGGTGATTGTGTGGTGTCCTATCGTCAAGGAAACACTTACTGAGCAGCCTTGATCACCACATGTTTTGGACATTCAAAATTGCTACTTTCCTCTACTGTTTTTCAGACTCTTCAGACAGCTTGATCTTATTTATTCTGAGTCTAGCTAAGAATGAAGCTTTGTACAAATAATTTTTAAAGGTGTAATTTGTGTTGCTGAGATAAAAGTTATCGGTTAAAATCTTTGCTAAAATCATCTTTATCTAATGCTTCCAGCTGCTTTTGTATTGACTCTGAATCTAATACGGTACAGGGAAAAGTAAGCAAACACAAGCACACACACACAGACTTATTCTTAGACGTTGGATAACACTGCCACAAGAAAGTGTATATTAAGTACACATTTTAAACTTTAAATTTGTACAACTTCCAGGATCTTCACATCTTTTAGTAGTACTTAAGATAGCCTACAGTGACCTCAGAATGTGACCTGATTGGGAATACGGTCTTTACAGAGATAATCAAGTTTAAATGTGGCCATTAGAATGAGTCCTAATCCAATATGACCTTCACTATGTCCTTATAAAGAGGAGAAATTTGGAGACAGAAACAGACATGCACAGAGGAAAAATGATCTGAAGACACATAGAGAGAACACGGCCGTGTGAAGGGAGTGAGGCATCTACAGGACGTGGGTTGCTGGCAAACACAGAAGCTAGAAGGGACCAGGAAGGATTCTCCCTCTTGAGCCTCGTAGAGAGCACAGCCCTGCTGACACTTCGAGGTCAAACTTCTGGCTCTAGAACCGCCGGACACTAAATTTCTGTTGTTTTAAGCCACCCAGTTTTTAAAATACAATATGCATTTATGAAAATAACTTTCTAAACCTAGGAATAGAAGAAAACTTTCTCAAACTGATGAAGGACATCAATGAAAAACCTTCAAAAATTACCATTCTTGAAGGTAAAATACTGACTGCTACCTTCATATGATTATAAATAAGCAAAGACATCCTCTTCCACCACGTGTATTCAGTATTCTACTTAAGGTCCTAATTTGTGTAATATTACAAGAAAAGAAAATCATAAAAATTAGCTTAAAATAATAATAATAAGCTAGGGTTGTGTACCTGGAATACCCAAAGGAATTTTTAAGGAAGCAACTAAGACTAAGTAAATTCAGGGATGTTGCAGAATAAAAAGTTAATATGTAAAAATTTAATATAATATGTGATATATTATAATCCATATACTGTTTACACACATATTAGCAATAAACAATAAACATTTGCAAAATGAAATATAAAAAATATCATTTATAAAATCATCCAAAATCACATACTCAAAAATAAACTTGGCAAAGTATATAACCCTGTCTCTACACTGAAAACTCAATATTACTGAGAGAAATTAGAAGAGATCTAAATAAAAGAAGCAGTAAACCAGGTTGGTGATTGCAACATTCAATACTGATGAGAAACTGTGACTTCAATACAGTGGGGGCTTGACTTACGAGTTTAATTCGTTCCAAGACCGAGCTCGTTAAGGAGCTCGTAAGGAGCTCATTAACTCAAATTACTCTGTCAACTCAATGCAAAAAATCGGCCGAGAGACAGCTGGTATCTCAAAAAACTCGTTAGTCGGGACACTCGTAAGTCAAGGCCCCACTGTATCAAGAAACTGGCCGAAGAGCTCATCGTCCCTTTGTCTTCTGTTTATTTCTACTCACTGGAGGTGGTTTTGCTTCATGTCAGAAACCCTGTCCCTGATCCTCTACTTCCCGCTGCATCAGGAAGGACTCGTCCCACTTACCTCCACCTGCCAGGCAAGCTCATCGCTATACATGGATCAGTTCCTGCCCAAAACTTGATCTACTTAAAATGTTGGTGGCGGAGAAAGGAAGGTTTGGTCCTTCTCAGGGCTGATGACCCATTCGGTCTCATACACACATAGCCTGGGGTTTTACTGTTCCTTTTCCTGGACCATTTCTCCTGAGCACAATGACCCTTTCTCACCAGATCTTGTCCAATTCGATTTAACTAAACCTTGTTTGGTAACTCCCTCGAGACTGTTCCTGGAGTTGTGACTGTAACCCTATATCCCGGCCTTTTGAGGTTCAGTCTGTTCCATTGGACCTCTCAATCCAGCCCTGGTGTAAAAATGCCCTTGCAGATCTAACTGCAAATTCAGCTACATTCTTTGTGGGACATTAGTTTAATAAATATCTTACCTTTTATTGTTTTTGGCCATTTAAAATAAAATTATATTTTCTCATAAGGACTCCCAGCCATCTGAGTTTAAACAGGCCCTTTAGGTCATTTCGATGCCCACAAAAGCCTGAAAACCAGTGCTCTAGGCAGTAAAAACCAAATGTAGGTTCATAAATATGAAAGTGACATGATTAAAGAGATGTTTAAAACACCTGCCTGGTAAAATTATTTTACAAAGATAAACATTTTAAAAAGTCATTTTAGGAAAACCATAAAAATATTAGAAGAATCCATAGGCAGCAAAATATCAGACATATGTCGTAGCAATATCTTTACTGATACATCTCTTAGGACATTGGAAACTAAGGTAAAAATAAACAAATGGGACTACTTCAAAATAAAAAGCTTCTGCACAACAAAAGAAACTATCAACAAAACAACAAGAGAACCCACTGAATGGGAGAACATATTTACCAATGTGACATCTGATAAGGGTTTAATCTCCAAAATGTATAGGGAACTCCTACAACTTAACAAAAGGAAGATAAACAGTCCAATCAAAAAATGGGCAAAAGACCTAAATAGACACTTTTTGAAAGTGGACATACAGAAGGCCAAGAGATATATGCTCAAAGTCACTAATCATCTGAGAGATGCAAATCAAAACAACGAGGTAACCCCTCACACCTGTCAGAATGACTATCATCAACAAATCAACAAATGACAAGTCCTGGCAAGGATGTGGAGAAAAAGGAACCTTCTGGCCCTGCTGGTGGGAATGCAGACTGGTGCAGCCACTGTGAAGAACAGTATGGAGTTTCCTCAAAAAATTAAAAATGGAACTCCCATTTGACCCAGTAATCCCACTTCTAGGAATATATCCCAAGAAACCAGAAACACCAATCAGAAAGGATATATGCACTTCTATGTTCATAACACCACAATTTACAATAGCTAGGATTTGGAAACAGCCTAAGTGCCCATCAGCAGATGAGTGGATTAAAAAACTGTGGTACTTCTACACAATGAAATACTATGCTGCTATAAAAAAGAAGGAACTTTTACCATTTGTAACAGCATGGATGGACCTGGAGAACATTAGGCTAAGTGAAATAAGCCAGTCGGAGAAAGATAAATATCACATGATCTCACTCATTTGTGGAGTATAATGAACAACATAAACTGATGAACAAAAATAGATCCAGAGACAAAGAAGCATCAAACAGACCGTCGAGCCTCGGAGGTAAGAGATCAACCAAAGGACTTGTATGCACGCAGATAAGCATAACCAAAGGACACAGACAGTAGGGGGATTGGGACATGTGCTGGGGGTGGAGGGAGTGGCAGGGGAGAGGTCAATGGGGGAAAGGAGATATATGTAATACTTTCAACAATAAAGAATTTTTTTTAAAAAGTCCTTTTAGTGGAGCCAATTTTAACTTTGTCATATTGAAATGGTCTTTTCAATGGAAACCATAACGAATTTGAGCAACAGCCTGTTTTATGTTAGTAAGGGCATAAAGTAAATTATTCATAGCAAGTGCAGAAACCTTCCTTCCATTATAATGGAATAGGAAAAAGTATAATTTACTAGATAATTGATGCGCTGCTCTCATCTTTATGTGCCCAGTTTTCTGCTGGATTACATTAGTCTAGTTTTTAATTGAATCTCTAATCCTTGGAAATTAGGGGAGAATGGATTTGAATATTTAAAAATTGGAAATAAAATAGGATAAATTTTTCATAAGATGCAAGAAATAGCATTAAAAGGAGACTGGAGTATTCTGAATCATATTAAGAAGGGGTTAACTTGAGTTGCTAGGTAACAAAGTGTGTGAAGACTGAGAAATTTGAAGGCAGGCAAGGGGGGAAGGGCCACCACAGGTACCTTTCACCTGCACTATGTTGCCTGGAGCTGGCTCTGGAAGGACTCCTTGGGGCAAGTTACTCAATCACTTTGTATTTACTTGTAAAGATCTAGAGCTCTATAGTATGTGAAGCTTATTAAATTCACTTATTTATTATTCTCCAGCTTTTCCCCATGTCCACTGTGATGACTGGACTCTGTCTTCATCATCGCTAGGATTTATCTGCTAACATTAGAGCACACAGACATTTCAGGGAAAATATGGTTCTCCTGAGTCCTCTGACGTTTCATGTTCCATCTACCTGAAGGGCACTCAATGTCACGATTATTTTTTTACATCTCTTTTTAAAAATATCAAACTGTGGGTGTGAATATCAACGGTCAATGTGGCCCTAAGCAATAGTAAAATTGGTTAATGATGTTCATTTATTTCAGTATTTTGAAAGAAGTGTTATTTCTTGACTTTTTGGCAGTGATTCTTCGGTTGCTATCAGACTCTGGAATTGATGGAAAGAAAGGAATTTAGAGGAATGTTTTACTTTCTACTTTTGTAAAAATATTTTCCCTATCCACAACAAATGCCACTGACGTATCATTAGTTCCAAATGTAAAAGCTGAACTTCATCCAAAGGGTCTTGACCAAAGAAAAAAAGACTGCTGTTCAGGCATTCTCTATATTCCTGAGTCACTCTGTTTGGTCCAAGTTTCATTTATATTCTTATATGAGATCATGCCCCTTTGGTATACTACTTGTCAACCCCGTTGGTGTGGGAATTGTGGTAGGAATGTGAGTGATATTTTTAATGCTAAATGTTAATACCTTACTTGGTTTCATACAAGAATTTTTGAATTTAGAATATATATTTCATAAATATATATATATGTGTGTGTGTGTGTGTGTGTGCGCGCGCGCGCGCGCGCACGCTTTTCATTGCAGATAATTAATAGGGCAATGTTCTTTCTTCATTTATCATCTATAGAATTTATCTTAATTTGTCTTTAGGAAATGAATGTGAAATCATATACATATTAGTTTTATAGGTCAATAATCTTAGTAAAAAATTGAATCATTAGATTATTTTAATCAAAAATATCTAGACACTTGATTATAACTATTGTTCATATGGTTACTAAATTTCAAGCTGTCATGCTTAAATTAAATTTAACCTATTTAGAATTCGATTTTACTGTCTTTCTTTTTTTTTTGCATCAATAAATCGTTATTCTGCAAAATACCTGCCACAGGAAAGATTCTTTCTATTATACAGACAATGCCAGCTCTGTACAAGCAGTCAGTGTTTAAATTGAGGCATTCTGATGGATGATAGCACATTCCTAAACATATCAATCCTCTTCCAACTGCAGCAGCATAGTTATCCCTTTCAAAATAATTAATTCAACAGCACTGCCTTTAATGTACTATTCATAATTAAATTTAAACTCACAAGGATTTATCTACCAGTAATTCTTACAATTTTTGTTATCATGACTCATTATTTGTTTATAATTCCTCAATTCTTGCAAACCATATTTATTATGGCAATATTTATTTTATTCATAGTTAACCAATATTTATTGATCACTTAGTTTAAACTAAGACTAGGAACTAAAAAAAAAAAAAAAAGACTAGGAACTAGGGATATTTTATAGGACACTTTATAGGTCATCCTAAGGTCTTTAGTTCCTGGAACTTAGAAACTAACCTTATTTTCCAAAATTAAATGCATATAATGCATTTAACTGGAGATTAGAGGCTGCAGAATTTTGTGGTAGCCTTTAGGATGCACAAAAAGTTATAAAACTAGATTTGGAATTATTGCCTAATAATCAGATTTTAAAGTATAAAATATCCAGGAATGAAAACAGTTGTGTAGTTTTATTTTTGCATACCAAAAACCACATTATGAAGTCCTGCAGAAGGCAGTAATGAATACCTGCAATTATCATGGGCTGAAACTGACAGTGAATACAATGTGTTTTGACAGTCAGTCTGAGTGTGCATTGAGTACTTCATGCCACAAAGGTAAAAATGAGTACATTTTTGCTTAAATTAAATAAGACACTCCTCTCAGGAATTGTATGATATCCACTTAAAGTGTGTGAAGAAGCAGACAGGAAGCACCAGTTGGGCTGAAATCCACTTAGCTTTTTACCCTCATTTCTCCACCATACAATTTAACCATTTAATCCCCACCATAGAGAATGCCTGCAACAAAAGTTGTAGGATGAGTGAGTTAATTAAGAATACTTGAAGTCCTTTTTTCATACACCATATGGAAGGAAGTGGTGTTTTGCAGTGTGTATGGATGTCCCCCAGGGACACGAGACCACTTTCTGAGGGCTGGAGGCAGGTAGACAATCAATCCAATGCAGCTACAGTCATGCCCTCTTCTCCATTCTTTGTTTCTTTGCAGAGCGGTTCAATGTGTATCTGATGCCTACACCAAATCTGGATATTTACGGCGAATGCACAATGCAGATCACTCATGAGAATATCTATCTCTGGGATATCCACAATGCCAAGGTCAAACTGGTGATGTGGCCTCTCAGCTCCTTGAGGAGATACGGGCGGGACTCCACGTGGTTCACCTTTGAGTCAGGAAGGTAAGCTCTAAGGGCAACAACCACGCATAGGAGGTGACAGGCAAACTCCTGAAGGAAAGGTTTAATCTCACAGTGCCCAGACTGACCACTGTTTTTATCAAGGTTAGAATTCACCAAACACATAATTTCTCCAGATTCTTGTTTATAATAGAATAAAATTGTGTTAATTTTATGGTCAGGTTAATTACCCTACTCAAAATTATTTCAGTCTCTTAGGTTGGCATCAAACTAGTTGCATAATTGTATTAATAATACAATATAGTTTGCAATATTATTACAATAACATATTATATCCTACTATATTTTTAGTACAATAGAATTCACATAAAATTCAGCATATCCTTGCTGGCATTATTTTCTGAGTGCTTTATAAGCAAACAATTTTGAAAGAAGTTTTATATAAAATTGTTTAAATATTATTTTAGGTTTAAAACAAGTTAATGAATATTTATTTATCAAGGTGTTTATGTTAATAACATTAGTTAAGTATAAATATTAATTCAGAATGACTGAACACATGTTGGCAAATCCATAATTTATGGAATGGATAACTCAGATTTTAAACTTAGTATATCAAGGCATATAGTTGGAATCCATAAATGTCAGAAGTGAATGCTTATTTCCCAATCATTTATCCACAAACAAGATTTAGACATGAGTTTCAACCAACTAAATCAATGTGTTTATGCTATGACCCCTTTGTGATATTGTTATCATGCATCTAAGACAAGACCTAGGTTTTGGGCTGTATCTGAGAGAAGTTTAATGTACCAGACCTCACCCTGGAGATATGGTTCATCACATTCTGAAAATGAATTTGTGGTATTATAAGGTAATTACAGTGAAGTTTTGTTGCACTTGATATAGCAATTTTAATTACATAAGTTTCTTCTTACAAAACTGTTAAGTACTTATTCAAGGTCAGATTTTACTAATATCCATCTAGGGTAGGCCAGATGTCTTTTAAATTTTTCAAGGGGAAAAAAACTGAGCAGAAGTAATTTTACGAGTCTGGAGCCCTTTTGCACCTTTTGCACGAAGGTATTATTAAAGTCGGGAGCTCATTGATTTCTTGAAAAGCCTCCAATCTTGTGTTTACTTAGCGGCTGTGAGTTCACTCAACTATCTGCCTAGATACTGGCAGTGTAACCATAATCACATTCTAGATACTTATTAGGAGATAAAAATCCTCATAAAAAAATGAATATTTTTTCTACATGTACACTATTTTTTTAAAAATCATATAGTTATGAAAAAGGGATTACAGGTTAGAGATTGACATAAAATTTATGATACATTTTTTTGCTGGCCTCAAATGTTAGTGGATGTACATATAAAAAGAGATTGGTTTATTTTTCATCATTTAGAAATGTACCTCCAGGGTACCCTTGCCTGCATCTTTCTCCTGGGTACTCCTATTTTCCTATTTTTATGTAGAGCAATTGAAATATTTTGTCTGTTTCCTCATTTCAGTAGGTGTCTCAGGATTTTAAAAAATAAGTAGTTATTTTTGCTTTTATAGTGGTTACCCCGTATTTTCACTGCATTTGTACCTGTCTATATTAGTTTTTAATTTGTTTCTTCAAAGTCTTTACGGGGGATATACTGGCTCACCACAGGTTTCAAAATTGATGTTCTCAACCAAAACATCAAATTATTTAATGTGCAATTTGGCTTATCTAACATTCAATATTAATTTGTTTTCTATGATTTTGATGATTTTTAATGTACATGAAAAGATATAAATATATCAAAATAGATAAGGCCCATAATTTCAAGCTTTCTCTGTTTGGTTTGGTTTTCATTTTTGTTTGTTTTTTGGTTTAGCAGTAATTTTGGTTGTTTTTGTTGTTGCATGCCAGAAAAACTTAAAGAACAAATATCTTAATGTCTATTAAGTATGTTGACACCTACACTCCTGTGTGCCCTGGGAATCAAGGAAAACTATATTTAGGTCACAGCTCTGTCACTATTAATAACTAAGCTTGCTCCATTTGACCTCTCTGGCCTTCAGTTTTCGTCTTGCAGAGGAGAATTATAATCTCTACTTCATAGATGTGTGTGGAAAGAGTGAGTGAGTTAGTGAATATAAAGAAGCATACATCACAGTATTGTCACATAGTGGGCACTGGAGAATCTTGATTACTCCTACTCTTTAAAAAAACATGTTTTTATTGATTTCAGAGAGGAAGAGATAGGGAGAGAGAGAAATAGAAACATCAGTGATGAGAGAGAAGCATTGATCAGCTGCCTTCTGCACGCCCCTTACTGGGGGTCAAGACTGCAACCCAGGCATGTGCCCTGACCAGGAATGGAACTATGACCTTCTGGTTCATAGGTCGACTCTCAACCACTGAGCTACACGGGCCGGACTTGATTACTCCTACTCTTTATCAGTAATTACGTAATTTGCCCTTTTATAGTTTCTGAATGAAGCTTCTGCTTAGGTCTGAAGAGCTCTCTTCCTAAAGAACTCTGCTAAGATATATCCTTAGCCAAAAACACAGGAAACCAAGGAAAAAGCTTGGGAGAAGCTTGCATTCAAATGCTGGAGTGATCATTATAAACTCAATGTCTAGAATGGGAAGTTCATGTTACCCGTCTTGAGTCAGGAATTTGAGGCCAAGAGAAAATGGGACAAGGTGCAACAAGACATTGCGGTACAGACAAGGGCAAGACTGAGTGGCTATCTTTACATTACCTGGTGCTTGAGCAAAATTTATGGATTACTAGGTGCCTGTTTCATTGAAGAAGCAGCAGATACACAAGAACTCTATAATTTACCATGCTTAAGTCTTTGGAATGAATTTGCATTCCAATATTATTATCTGTGGAGAAGTCAAACTTTTTTACCCATAAAATAGTAAGGGAAAAAATCTAAAGGAATCTTATCAAAAAGCTACTAGAATTTAGAAGTGAATTTAGCAAGGTTTCAGCATATAATATCAATATACAAAAATCAATTTTATTGTATATGTAATCTATGAATAATTGGAAGGGAAATGTTTGAAAATACCTCTTATAATGTCATCAAGATATGAAATATACATATAGGTTGATTTAACAAAATATGTGATAGAGCTGTACATTGAAAACTAAAATATGACTGAGAGAAACTAAAGAATACAAAAATAATGGAGACATGTACCTCATTCATTAATTCAAAGACTATATTAAGATGAAAATCCCCTCTAAATCAATTTATAGACAATATAATCACAATAAAAATTTTAATTGACTTTTCTCAAGTAAATGACAAGTTGTTTAAAATGTATATAAAATTGCAAAAGACCTAGAATAGCTAAAACAATCTGGAAAAGAACATATCTGATGGATTTCCACTACCTATTTTAAGACTTGCTCGAAAGCTAAAATAATCCAGACAGTGTGGTAATGACATAAGGGTATACCCAACAATCAATGGAAAAGAATGAAGAGTTCAAAAATAGACACTTGCATATATAGCCGTTTATTTCTCAACAATATGCTGAGAATATTAAATGTGGAAAAGAAACAATGGTGCTGGAATGACTGGATACCCACAAGGTAGAAAAATAAACTTTAGGTCCTATCTCACTGCTAGGTACTAAATTATGTCTGCCCCTAAAATTCATACGTTGACACTCTCACCTCCAATATGATGGTATTTGGTGATGGAGCTCTTGGAAAATAATTCAATAAATGAGGTCATGAGGGTAGGACCCTCATGATGGGATTAATGCCCTTATAAGAAGAGACACCAGAAAGCTTGTTTTCTCTTTCTCCTGCCACATGAGGACACAGGAGAAGGTGGTCATCTACCAGCCCAGAAGAGAGTCCACACCAGAAACCAGCTAACCTGGCACCTTGATCTTGGACTTCTAGTCTCCAGAACTATGAGAAAATACAGTTCTGTTCTTTAGGTCATCTTGTGTATGGTGTTTTGTTATGGCAACTAAAGCTGACTAATATATTTCGCCATACCTCCAAAAAAATAACTCTAAATGGATACAGACCTAAATATACAAACTAAAATTATAAAACTTATGGAAGAAAACAAAGAAAAATATTTGTAACATTGAAATAGGCAGTACTTTCTTAAATGCTACCTATACCAAAAGCACAATCTGTAGAAAACCATATTGATAAGTTGGGCTTTATCAAAATGAACAACTTCTGCTCTTCAAAAGACATCCTAAAGAAAATGCCAAGGCAAGCATAAACAGGGGTAAACATCACAAAACATTTATCTGACAAAGAACTAATATTCATAATCCAAAAGAAGAAGACAATTTAGTAATAAAATAAGTTTAAAAAGTGGACTGTTTACAAAACAAGATTACTGATAGACAGTACGCCTAAGAAAAGATGCTTATCATCATTAGTCACAAGGAAATATAGATCAAAACCACAAAGAGACACCAGTACGGCCTCTCACCTTCAAAACAACAACAAAAACACCTGAGGATGTCAAGTAGAAATGGGACAACCCTGACCCTTTCTCATCCCTGATGTGGATGGAAAATGGAACACCATTTCAACTAGTAGTTTGATATTTTCTTATGTGTACTATGTGACAGAGCAATTTTACTGCTAGATATTTACCTACCAACCACCCCAAAAATACATAAATACTTATACCTGCGGGTCAAAGCAGCTTTGCTCATAACAGTCAGAAACTGGAAACAATCCAAATGGCTATCAATGTGTGAGGAGACAGATTAATATATAGTTATGCAACAGAATACTACCTATAAATTACACACAACATGGGTGCATCTCAGACACATTATTCTAAGCAATATGTATGATTCCATTTGCAAAAAATTACATAACAGCAAAACTAACTTCTAGTGACAGCAAGCAAATCAGTGGTTGCCTACTTTTGGGGGTTGGAAGAGAATGCACTGCAAAGGGACGCGTGTGAAATTTGGGGGTGATGGAAAATGCCATGTATCCTGACATGGAAAACATGGAACTGTTTACTAAATACTGGTATTATTATGTGCAAATCATACTCCAATGTTTTGAAAGTAAACTCTGGGGAACAAAACTAAGAGAGGGTTTACTCTTATGATATATTTGTTTACACTGTCTGTATGGTTGGCAATAACAATTTGTTATTTTTATAATAAAACACTTCCTCTGGGAAAGAGAGAGCCATGAGCATTCTGTGGATAGAGGGTCTCAAAGCTATGGGATACAACCAGGCCTTTATCTCCAGGTCAGAAATCTGGTTCCATAACCTGGGCAGGTTTCAAACTTTAAAATTTTTCTTTGTACATCTCTTTTTTTGTTAGGATTGAGATGTTTTTAATACCTTATTATTGTCTGATTAAAAACTTAAGCTTTTGAGAGAGAAATTGTAAAGAAAAGCTTAAAATTATCATTTCTCCATCTCAAGATAACTACTTTTAATATGTTGGTGTACCCTTTCCAATACATTTTAAAATCAATGTAAATAAAGATATACTATAATTTCACTTAATATTACATTGAAAACTAATCTCTGAGCCCTTTAAAATCAAGTCTCTAAAGCTGTATGGTATCTGAACATACTGACATTAAGGTGTTTCCAGAATTAATTATCATAGATAAAGCCACACTGACCATCTGTAAAGATGTACAAATCTCTGATTATTTTCTTAGCCAAGCCTTTTTAATGAAGAATCACTGGGTAAAAGGAAGTGAACATTTTCAAGGTTCTTCACAATATAGCAAATTGCTTTCAAGGAAACTGATGTCAATTCATACGCCCTCTACTGGTGCAAAGACAGTGCTCTTCTTGACCCCGTAGCCCCAAGTATTAAAATGTTGATTTAAGATATTTCTGTTTTGATAGAGGAATTTGATATTGTGTTATTTTGTATTCTTATTTGTTTCTCTTTATGATTAGAGGCGTGTCCTTGTGTGTATTGTTCACTTGTATTTTTTTCCATCACTGAATTTTGGGTGTTCTTTTCCCATTAATAATTGGGATATTGACCAATTTTTGTGCATCTATTTTATAAATTCCAGACTATCTCACTCTGGTTAAAGGGAGCCAAGAGCAGAAGGGTTTGTCCATGCTTGATTTATAGAAGCAAAGCTCTTTGCACAGGTATATGATTTGGTAGCAATTTTTAGCTATTTATTCATATGTACTGCATGCCCTAGGACAGTGATGGCGAACCTATGACACGCATGTCAGAGGTGACACGTGAACTCATTTTTTTGGTTGATTTTTCTTTGTTAAATGGCATTTAAATATATAAAATAAATATCAAAAATATAAGTCTTTGTTTTACTATGGTTGCAAATATCAAAAAATTTCTATATGTGACATGGCACCAGAGTTAAGTTAGGGTTTTTCAAAATGCTGACACACCGAGCTCAAAAGGTTCGCCATCACTGCCCTAGGAAGTGAAAAAAAATTGGATATATCAAAATACATTTTTTCTGTAATTCCAAAAGAGTAATGCTAAGACAAAGTCTTTTAGGACCTTCGTACCTTTTTTTTTTTTCCTGTGTCTAATTTGGTAAATCTCTTGCTACTATAATACTGGGACTAATTTTTTCCCCTAGGATAAAACATTAATTAAATGACTTAGGAAACTGTTCTTATCAAGAAACGGAGACTCTGATCTTAATTTTTGCTCCATTAACTTTAAAGTTCAATACATTTTTATTGAACCCACACATACTTTAGTGTATATTGCTTTTCATTAATTGGTCTCTAGGGATCCCAATGACAGTTTGGCCTTCCTTTTAGGTTTTTTTATTCTCCTTCAGAAAGTTTCTAAACTTTAGTAATAGTCATTAAATCAAGGAAGGATTGCCAAAATCAAAGAAATAAAAATCAATGGAGAAAGATGTGAATGTCTGGTTTGATCTCCTCCTTGGAGTGGTGGCAGGTTGCCACCTACACCAATGAGACAGCTCACAGGAGGCTACTCTTATATGGCTTTATTAGAACAGTTGAACCATTCATTTATTAACTGTTGATTCATTCAAACGATACACATATTTTCACATTTCTGAAGACCTTCTCCTGAACAGCATCGTTCACTGGTTGTTGCCAGGAGGTGATAGGGATTAGTCATCATTGCCTGCGTGCACCCGGCCTTGGTCATAGATGCTCGTGTTTTTCTCACTTCCATTGATGTTAGTGGAATGTTTGTGCTTCCCTTCTTGAGTTTAATTATATTTCAGTTTGATTATAACTCTTCAATGTCTTGGTCAAGGAATCTTTTAGAACCATTTGAAAAAGGAATGTGAATCCTGGGTGCTGTCTAAAACCTCACTATAAACACCTTCTGATAGATAAAGTGTGCGCCAACCAGCATAGAACTTAGAGAAGATATGTCAGTGCTTTAGAAGAAAATCTGAAAGTCGAAATCAGTGTGCTCTTTAATGAAGAAATCTGTAGCACTAATTCTCCCAGTGGCAAGTGAAATGATCTTTTGTGGAAAAAGGGAAACAAAGGGCATTGATAACTCTAGGTTGATTCACAAGAGTTGGACTCTGTATGTGTGAAAGCTTTAACCATTCCTTCCATAACTTATTTTATTTATATTTTTCTGCATGATTAAGAGTAATGTACTATCATCCATGAAAAGTGAGCCTGAGTCTTTCAACACATACAAAAATTATAAGTGATAAAAAAAGTTGTATGATAATATAATTGGCACATTTTTCATATAGTGATATATAAAATGAAGATGGGTCTTACAATCTTTGGTGCTTTATATTTGACAGAATATGACAGTTATGGAGTTGATAATATATGCCAGGCATGTGCAGGGTGGTTGGGATAACTTCATGATGCTTATGAGCTATTTAGGCAGGAAAGTAATAAGATAAACAAATTAGTATAAACATGTATAATATGTTACATGTTGATGAGTATTATGGAAGAAGAGGCATATTAAAGGAATGGTTGTGCTATGGGAGGGTGCTATTTGATAAGGTGGTCAAAGAAGCCTCTTATCTATGGAAATATTCCTATAGACACCTAAAGGAATTGAGGAAGAAGGTCTGTAGGCATGTACTTGAGAAATAACATTATTGGCCAAGGGAGTGTCAGGTCTAAAAGCTTGACCAGGAACAGTGTAGCACTTGCATATTTAAGGAACAGACAATGTGGCCAGAGCAGAATGAGTGAGGGAGTTTTAGGAGATGACATCAGACAAGGGCTATGGGCCAGGCTAAGTAGCATCTGTTGGGTCAGCTGAAGGATTTGGGATTTCACTTTCAATGGGATGGGAAGCCAATGGGGCACATAGTCAAGCTGATGCAATCTCACCTGTGTTATAGAAGAGTTTACGCTGGATGTTGTATGGAAACCAGACTGTAGGAGGTAAGGATGAAAGCAAGAACAGTTAGGATCCTATAACAATAATCTAGGCAAGAGATGTTAGACCAAAGGTGTAGCAGGGAAGAAGAAGGGAAGGTGCCAGGTTTAAAGTGCGAGTCTGAATAGATGCGGAAAGTGAGAAAACTATATTAATCATATATGACTTCAAGAATTAGTCCAAGCAACCAGAAAAACATAGTTGCCATTTACTGTAACATAGAAGACTGAAGGGATGAAAGATTAGGTTGAAAATCAGGAGTAGTCATTCACATATTTTTAATACAGTCTGTTGTTCTAATTGTTCTATTTCATTCTTAGTTATTGCTGTTACTCTCTAACTGTGTGTGATTCCTTTACATAGGAATATGTGTATGGGAAAAAATTATTTGTAGGATTCAGTACTATCTGTGGTTTTAGGCATCCACTGGGGATCTTGGAACATATCCTCCATAGATAAGGGGGGACTACTCTTTACTTTGGTATTTGTCTTTAAGATAGAGGGCATAATGTGTACTTTTGTGTTATTGTGAAAGCTCCAGACATAGGATAATGTGTTTAGTATATAGTAGCCCATAGTAGTCCTGGCCGAGTAGCTCAGTTGGAGTGTCATCCCATACATCAAAAGTTTTGGGTTCAATTCCCTGTCAGGGCTCATACTTAGGTTGCAGGTTACAACCCCAGTCAGGGCGCATATAGGAGGCAACCGATTACTGTTCCTCTTTCACCTTGATGTTTCTTTCTCTCTCTCTCTCTCTCTCTCTCTCTCATATCAATAAACAAATCCTCAGGTGAGGATTGAAAAAGAAATAGTAGCCACAGTAGACCCTGTGCAAGTGTTTTAGCTTTATTCTCTACATTTTTTTGTATATTTTTATTTCTGTTTTTCCTCTACCTCAATATCTTTTAAGGCACACTCATTTTGTCTACTTATTTTATGTGTTTTCCAGAGCTCCAGAGCTATTGGATGCAATTATTTTGGCACAAGTATCATATTCACCTACAGATTTACTGAGATGCTAATGAGCTACCAGCTTCAGGACCCCTCTCTAATAAAAGGGGCCCTTACAATCTCAATAATGAACATGTGTGATCAATATTTTTGTCATTGTGCACAAGTGAAATATTTTTCTACTCTTCTTATTAAAGTGAAAGCCTCCAAAACTGTATAAACTTTGGGCCCTTCAAAAACCTGGATCTGTTCCTGCTCACTCTTGTATCTGTTAAAGTATTTTCCCAATGTGGGTCCTGGATTTGTATAAGCATATCTACCTATTCCTCACCCTTTCCTTTCCAAATGGAATTTTTTAAAAAAAACTCACTCCCAATATGGTGGCCTGCACTGGAGTTGTGGTACCTCACCATGAAACATTGATGCCTGGATCACATGGAAATTAAACTGCTGATCATGGCCCTAAACTTAATCAGTGCTCTGAGCAAAGTGATAAAAACTAGTTAGAAACTCAACAGTGCACCCCACTGTGGAGAAGGGAGTTCACACACCTGGTCTGTGATCCACCTCTCCCCCGAACAACACTAAAGTGACCTGCAGGGCTACAGAAAGAAAGTAAGGGGTGCCATCTCATCTTGTACAGATGTTGGTGACCTCCTGGAACGTTTTCTAATGATATTGCTGGAAGGGGATTCCGCATCCATGGATACGCTTAGCAGGATGCTCCTTGCTTGGGATTCCTGTGGCGAACAGACTGCAACTGTGGATTTATGAGACGGAGCTCCCTAGAGAGTGCCACTTAAGCTAAATATTTGGGATATAAAATAAAGGCATTTCCCAATTCAGAACTCTGCTGGGTGTCCCAGCCATGCTCTTGACAAAGCGACCTCATGCATCTGTGGAGACAGTGAATATCCAGGGCCCGGAGCTGGTGGCCCACACCTCTTCCTGCCTTGTTGTGCCTCTTGATTGTGGTAAAATGTGATACTTGTAAAATCTCTTGACAAACTGACCCTTTGGCCTGACTCACCCCCAATATGCTCAAAAATGGTTTCCAGAGAATCAGTAAAATTCAGAACAGAAAATATGATCCATTAATATTCCTTATAAATGAGTAATCCTTTAACATAAGTTTTTTAGCAATATATCTGGGTCTGATGAAAAAATAATAAATAAAATAGATGTTTCAATTAGCTTTTATTAACACCAATATACCACCTAGTTGGAACAAAGAGTTGAGGAGATTTTGCAAGGAAATTCATCTCAATCATTGAATATTTAGCAATATTTTTAAATATTTTTTATTGATTTCAGAGAGGAAGGGAGAGGGAGAGAGAGAGAGAAACATCAATGATCAGAGAAAATCAGCTGCCTCCTGCACAACCCACACATGGGATCAAGTCCGCAACCTGGGCATGTGCCCTGATCAGGAATTGAAACATGACCTCCTGATTCATAGGTTGGCACTCAACCACTGAGCCATGCCAACTGGCTTAGCAATATTTTTATATGATAAATATGTATACAATGACATTCTCCCCAATGTGATTAGTGCATTTGTCAAAACATAAAGAACTTAGGCATGTTGAATTATGCTTTCATTGGCTCACAGAATGACTCCAAGAGTACATGAATCAAAAAGGGTTTCATGTGTATAATGTGTGTGCATAAATCTAACTATGCCACAGGAACTCATTTTGTATATTTACTTTTATTTGCTATTTTGGTTGTAATCAATATAATTTAGAAAGCCCATTCCTTAGGGAAAAGTACTAGAATGAAAAAATCTTTATAGCTGACCACATTTGGCATTATGACATTGTACATTTCTCACATTAAGGTAATGCAACGAGGTGGTTTTAAACTAAAATATGAAATCGCAGACAATGCGCTCTGGATTAAGGTTTCCTTGTGGGAGATACTTAACTCCTGTGATCATCAGTTTCCTCATCTGAAAACTGGAGATTAATTTTGCCTAGTGCATGGGGTTGTTTTAGAATTAAATGAGATGATACGCGCATAAGGAAATGATCACAGTGCCTGGCATGTGGCAAGTGCGCAGCAAGTGGGAGCCACAGCTACTATGAATTAGACCCATTGTTGTCTTTTGTTTTAATTTGAGGCAGCATCTGAGTTTAGAGGATACCTGAGTTTTCTATTTTAAAAGAGAAACTACAAATCAGGTCACACGTGATAATAAACAAGGTAGCATATGCTGACAGCTTTTCAAGCTGAAGGCCTCAGTGCCCCTAGCTCTCACGCCCTGTTCTGTGTGGCAGAATGTCAATCAAGTGCTTAGTTAACCACAGGCCTGAGGAATGAGAAACACAACTTTTGACATTTGGCTTTGCAGATGCAATGAATTCTTCCCACCTTTCAGTCTTTGAAATAAAGGATTCTCCCTGGAGTTCCATTTGAAAGACTCACGCTCCATTGCTCTGTAAAAGGATTGTATTTGAAACAAGTCAAATCAGGGTCATGCAGGCGTAGAACGTGCCCCCACTGACTTTCTATTTGCTTTCCTATTACCACTTTGAACCCACTCTGCTAGTGTCTGGGATTTCTGAGGCTACTATGTTTGCATTCTTTGTATTACTATTAAGGCAATTGGCAGGAACTGGATCATTCAGCAGAGAGCTGGACAGCCAACCCGTTAGTAATTGTGCTGGAATTAACTAATTTATTTGCAATATAAAGTCTAATCAAAAGGAAAAGGAATGCTTTAGCAATATCATTTCAGCAGCCAAATCCCAGCTCTATTCAAATGGATTCATTTGTATTTCCTCCAACCTTGCTTAGCAGGCTCAAAACTAATTCCTCTCTCCTGGGGAGATCAGAGTGCAACATGGACCCTCCCCAGAGGAAATCTGTGCCTCCTTGAGGAAGGATTCTTTCCTCCCTTCCACATTACTGGGGAACTGGTTGTGCAAAGCCCACTTAGTCCTTATTATTCTGTAAATCTCCACCTTAAGGAGTAAATTGGAAAACTTTAGCTGAGAATGGCACCCGATAATGAGTACTGTGGGCAATTTATTTTATTTTTTTAATATATTTTATTGATTTCAGAGAGGAAGGGAGAGGGAGCGAGAGACAGAAACATCAATGATGAGAGAGAATCATTGATCGGCTGCCTCCTGAACGCCCCCCACTGGGGACCGAGCCCGAAACCCAGTGTGCCCTTGACCAGAATCGAGTCCTCAGGCCGACACTCTATCCACTGAGCCAAACTGGCCAGGGCGTGTGGGCAATTTAGTACACAGCTACCTTCAATTATAAGTGACAAACTATAAATGTATCGCATGAGGTTCTAATATGGTGTTTCTGTTTTCACCATGGAAATGGTGAAAACCATAACCCAAAATAGCTAGGGTTATATTTTGTTTTGTGTCGTTATGCAGGTTCCACGGATTCTCTACTCTAGCCACACGTTTTTTTCCTATACTAATCTACCTTAGAATGCCCCTGTGTTGTTTCATTTAAAGAAGATTCTCAGATTATGCCTTCAGTTACTCAAAGTTGCTTTAGATAAGACTCTCTGCAACATTGACAAAAATGTCTTCCTCTGGTTACTTAGGACTTGGCCTAGAATGGTGTCTTAAATTCTGCTGCTTTTGCTAAGAATAACTTGTGAATTCTTTCTAATTTCCAAATGGATACCAGTGAGCAAAACTCCTGGGGAACATTGATCTGATTTTCTATCCCTATGGTTTTGTTTTTTTTCCAGAATGTTATTTAAATGCATGTCTGGCTACTTTCAATTAGCATAATGCCTTTTAGATTTTTCCATAGTGTCTCATACAGAAGAGTTCATTTCTTTTTATTGTGCTATGAATGTACTACAAATTCTTTACCCACTCACCAGTTAAGAATTTTAAACATATTTTAGTTTCTTGCTTTACGTAAACTCTTGAGTTCTGGTTTTAAGGAAAATTCTATTTCACTTTTTTAAAAATATATTTTATTGATTTTTTACAGAGAGGAAGGGAGAGGGATAGAGAGTTAGAAGCATCGATGAGAGAGAAACATCGATCAGCTGCCTCCTGCACACCCCCCACTGAGGACGTGCCCGCAACGAAGGTACATGCCCTTGACCGGAATCGAACCTGGGACCCTTCAGTCTGCAGGCTGACGCTCTATCCACTGAGCCAAACCAGTTAGGGCAATTTCACTTTTTTTTGTACCCCAGATAAATTGACTCAATTTAGCCCATAAATTTCTGCATCGAATGTAGATTTATTTCTGAATATTAATCGCTATACAATGTAATATTTCATTACAAAAAGCTTTTATAATCCAAATATTAATATGTAAAAGTATTCATTGTCTCATTTTAAGATATATTTCTCTGTGAGTAAAACATAAACTTCAAGAAATAAATATTTTATGAAAGCAATAGAAAATATGGGTAATATATTTCATGTTGCACCTAATAAGTATTTATAAACAAAAAAAGTTAGAATACATCGGTAATTGTTTTAATAAGTTTTATCATTATTTAAGTTTGATGAGGTCAGCAGATTAAGAGATTTTTGCCATTGAAAAGACAGTTTGTTACTTACAGTTCCCAAGAGAAGGGAGGCATGCAATGGCTTGGGGGAGGCGAGTAAGTGGGGCACGAGGGGAAGCACCAGGGTTGGTCAGTGGGAGACAAGGGCCTTTACTGTGGAACTGATGAGGCAGGGTAAGCAGGTTTAGGATTGGCTGGTTTGAATAATTTCAGCTGGCATAGGGGCAGCTTTGCCCCCAGTTGTTGGTTGCCTGGCCCCAGAGTGATTAGGGCAGGTGGATAGTGACCCAGAGTGGGAGGGCCTAGTGAAGTAGGTAGCTAGAGATTGGGGCTCTGCACTTGAAAAGCATGCTTGCAGGTGAGTTATTTATAGTCTCTAGAAATTGTTTGGCGGGGGGAGGGGGGAAGGAGCAGCCCTTCTTGAGCCAGCAAGGTCCTCAATGTCAAAGATCAGAATTCAGAAAAGAAAAGACATAGTACAGTAATGTATTTTCTAAGTATAAATTCTTCTAAAAAATGTAACTCTTTCAATGCTCTTTAATATCAGTCAGAAGTTGCTACAGCTGACAGGAACAAGAGCAGAGGCATCTGTGGTGTCAGTCAGTCCTGGAGACACTGAGGAGTAGATTTGCCTCTTCCTGCTTTTGAAGTGATTGGGTGGAGGAAAAAAACAGTGGAGTGAAGCACACAACAGCTGACTGAAAGCTGAGGGAAACAGGCAATTCCCACACAGCAAGAAGGGTTGAGTTGCTTAATTCTCTAAGCAGAAAGCAGAAACTCTTAGGTGAGTTGGAAGTAACAATGGAGCACATTTCATCAAGAAAGGAACTATGAGGCAGAGTTTGGAAATAACAAGGTGATAAGATTGTTAGAGAAAAATGTTTCTCTACTATCATGATGAAGCCCCTATTTAGTTTTTTTAAAAGGAAGCCTATTTTGTGCCACACTCATCAAAGAGTGATCACTTTCTATTGTGCCAATAGCTTTACCTCATAAATGAAAGGGAATGTGCCTGGTATTTTCATATGAGTCATGAATTCTCCCCTTCAGATAAGCCCGGTAACATACACTATGAACACTGGTTCTCTATTTGCCTCTCACTGTAATGTGACCAAAGATAGCATTGACCTGGGTGCGTCACTGGCAGTGAGAATGAGGATGACCATTGGTATGAATATACTAGACTCTACAAAAAAAACTGCAGTCAGCTCAGAATCTAAACAGCTAAGACATCGAGAATACAAAATAATGGTTTAGTATGTGCTGGACCTTAATTATTATATAATCCTAGGAGAGAGAAGGATGTAATTAGATTGTTGAAAGCAAAAGGTGATTGACACCTCAAGACCTCGGCCCCATGTGGTGGACCAGTAGTTTGCATTAGCGTTAGTTCTCACCAACGGAACATACTTTAAAGATTAAGCATGGAACTATGGTTAAGGAAGCACAGACTTGCATTGATGTGTTTATATATTTTTTATAACCTGATTTACATTATTAAGCATAATAATAGCTACTGGCTTCCCATGCTGTTATAGTGTATAATTATACTTATGAATGATCTTTCTGTCTGTCTCTCTCTCTCTCTTTCTCTCTCTCTCTCTCTCTCTCTCTATATATATATATATATACACATATATATATATATACATATACATATATATATAAATGTATGTATAAAATATAAATATTGGTTGTTGCATGCTATTGAGTTAGCTTTGACTCCTAGCCACCCTACAAATGAGTGATGTCCCCAATGGCCTGTCCTCAGCAGCTCTGATCAGCTCCTGTAGACAGTTGCCTGTGGCTTCCTTTATGGAGTCAATCCATCTCATATTTGGTCTTCCTCTTTTTTTACTACTTTTGATTTTTTCTAGCATTGTTATCTCTTCCAAAAAAATCCTGTCTTCTCATGATGTGTCCAAAGTAAGACAGCTTCATTTTTGTCATTTTTGCTTCCAGTGATGTTTCAGGCTTAATTTTCTCCAGGACCCTCATGTTCATCCTTCTAGCAATCCAGAGTATCCATAGAGCTTCCCTCCAACTCCGTATTCCAAGTGAACTGATTTTTTTTACTATCAGACTTCTTCACTGTCTGACTTTAGTATCCAAGCATAGCAATAGGAGGCCGATGATCTTAACCTTAATCTTTAATGACACATCCTTGCTCTTTGTGATCTTTCATATTTAATTCTTTGTTTTTCCCCCACCCACACCTTTTGCAGATAACTCCTTCCATGATCTATCCAGTCTTGTGGCCCAGCCCTCCCCAACACTCTTCTTATGAATCATACCACTTCTATCACAGCACTTATTTTCTTAGATTATTTTTATAGTTTCTTATTTCATTGTTGCCACCCTACTGATGAAGCCCTGGAATGCTGCTACTATTGTTTATTGCTCTCTGTATCTCAGTGTATGGACATATAAGTTAATTCTAGAATTAATGGATTTTCAAAGTTCTATGATATTTTAATTACAAAGAAATAAATCTTAACTTATATTACATTTATTTCTCAAAAGATATGTGACTGTCTTTATTTTAGGCTAAAGATAAAGTTTCACTGCTATAATTCATTAAGATGCCCTTCATCTCTGAGTCATTCTGTCAGCATTCTAATTCAAAGTACAGAATTTACAGTGTCAGGATCTTGGAGAAGGCAAACATAAATTGTCTCAGGAAGAAGATAATATGCATTTTAGGGATCACATTATTTCAATAAAAAGTTTATCACACAATAAAAAATAATCAGAACACAGCAAGATGAGACAGCATGAAGAACAACTAGATGAAACAGTGGACAATAATAATAAGCCCAGAGATACCAAGTCCTGGAGTTATCATCTGCAGTCTTTGAGATAAATGTGCCTACAACAATTAAAGAGATAACCAACAAGGTTTAGAATTTCGCCTAACACTGGAAACTATTTTGAAAACAGAGCGGATGATACTATCAAATAGTGGTGTAAAACAGCAAAAATTATTGTTATATTAGTAGTATTATTGATATTATGATCATCATTACCATCTCTGGCAATTCTCAGAGTTCATTGGGTTCTTGCTCATTCATTTCTCTCATGTGTTTGCAAGGCAGATGGAGGCTGGGATGGAACATTTCAGAGACTTCCTTGCTCACATGTCTGGAAGCTGACTTCATTCAGATCTAGATCTCCACTGGGTAGCAAGCTGGACACTTAGACGTAGCCCCCTTAAGGCCTATGCTTCCTAAGGCATGATGATTGACTTCCAAGAGCAAGTATCTCAACAAAGATGGAGTCAAGTAGAAACCAGCTTTTTGAGCTAAAACTGGAGGTCATACATATCACTTGTGTTCCATCCTATTCACTAGAAGTAAATCACTAAGACAAGCCCAGATTCAATGGAAGTGGAGTAAGACTCCTTTTTTTGATAGAAATAATGTCATTGCAGGTTCAAACAACATAAAACACCAAACATTATGAATAAATTAAATTACAGATTAGACATATCTGAAGAAATAATTAATTAATTGGAAAAAAAGCTCAGGAGGAAATATCCAGGAAAAAAATCATAGACAAAAGTCTGAAGGAGAACATGAGAAACACGGAGAGTTCTTATGTATAATTGGAGTGCTAGAAGAGAAGAGTGAAAAATGAACAATGAGCCAATAAGATATAATGGCTGAGAATTTTCAAAAATAATAAAAGACATCATACCATAGAGTGAAAAATTTCTTCTAAATATAAGATGGTTAAATAAAAAATGAACTTACAAAGAAACATTTTATTTTCAAAAGCTACAATGTAACATAGCTGATAGCTTTACAGGTTATGAAAGCCAGGAAAAAAAATGGAATAAAACCTATGAGATACTAAAGGAAAATAACTGTCTACTAAAAATTCTATTCTTACTAAAAATATCTTCAAGAATAAATGCAAAATAACAATGTTTTATAATAAAAATGTTTTACAAACCAAAGCAGACAGCAGATCTTCAAGAAAGGAAATATAAATATACTAAAAAATATATTTCATGTGAAAGAAAACTGTTCCCAGAATAAAGATGAAAAGAGTGAATATCTGAAACTTAAAAAGCTGATTCTGACAGTAATATGGAAGTGAATTAGAAAAACTCCTGTAATTTAGCCAGTTCATTCTTAAAGAATAAGCTGAGAGGACATACCCTTCCAGGGTAGCATTAGTACAAGAATAGATCTTTGGCCATTAGAAGAAACGTGGAAAGAAACTCTTACATAACTGTTTGTTTTACAGTGAAGTTGGTACTCTAGAACCTTGGGGAATAGCCAGTTGACTTACACCATTTTTAGTAAATGATTTAAGTCAACTGGATAACCCTAGGGAATAAAGAATAACTTGATACAACCCCAAAATTTATTATTTTTAGACATTAAGATGTTCTGAATCCTATTTTAGGATGCTGAAAGGTAGAACACCCTGAAAAGCATGATAATTCTAGTTTGTGTCTGTTAAAATATTTTACTATGATAATATTGGGTCAACTTTCAACTCTTTACCTGTATCTCCTAATTTCCTAACTGAAAGGAAACTTACTAGGTAATAAGATTAGGACAAGTGGTTAAGTCAGAAATGGTTCAATGTTTGCATTTCCCTTTTGGTTCTATGTTAATTCTAATGTTAAATGTGTTTGTTTAGGACAATGAACAAAGAGTCACTAAGGTGAAAATAGAAAATCTGAATACAAAGTTCAGACTCTCTAACCTAAGTTACTATTGGCCTAGAATATCAAAATGGATTTCCTGAAGGATAGTCAAGTGAGAGTTCACACGGTTGAAAGTCTTCCATCTATCTTTCAGCATAATTTACATGGACATAATATTTAACTCATTCATTTATTTCTTCATATAGTCATTTCACAGTTGTTGGATTCTGGCTTTTGAATGATAGTTAGCATGGTGATTATATGATCATGTTCCCTTAAAAGACTATTTCTTAAAATCAAAGCTTCAGAAGATTTATTGAAAGGCAGTTCATCGACAATGATTATTTTAATCAAATGAGCATACTTCAAAAATCTAAAGAGGTGGAATAAGTAAATTCCTATATTAAGAACTAAATACGCCGAAACTGGTTTGGCTCAGTGGATAAAGCGTCGGCCTGCGGACTGAAAGGTCCCGGGTTCGATTCCGGTCAAGGGCATGTACCTGGGTTGCGGGCACATCCCCAGTAGGAGATGTGCAAGAGGCATCTGATCGATGTTTCTCTCCCATCGATGTTTCTAACTCTCTCTCTCCCTTCCTCTCTGTAAAAAAATCAATAAAATATATTTTAAAAAAAAAGAACTAAATACAAGCAGAAAGGAGGGATTTTTCTGTAGTTCTTAGAAATGCCCTTACAGCTTGCTCATAAATGTATTTGTAGATTCAATGACTTCCTTATCATTTTTGTCCTTAATGTTGCTGGTGTTCACTAGCATAAAGATTGTACATAAATTCCAAAGCTTGCCTTCATCAGGTCATAAATAAGAAGAGCCTACTCACGTACTTAGGATATAATACAGATTTCTAGATTAAAATGTTCTCTCCTGTGTTCTTGTCAGATCTCTTCAATAAGTGATAGAGAATATTACCTAAAGTCCTTCTCTGAAAGGTCTTTTCTCCAACAAGCAGATCCACTTCTGGCACATGCAGACACACAAAACATATCTGCTTAATTATTTCAAGATGTTCATAGCTTAAGCCAATTATTCACTCAGAGAGTATGATTTATTTTCTGGCTTATCTCCTCTTCTAATGGGAGGACCTTGATGACATATTCACCTGAAGTTCCAAGGTAGCTAGCTATACATCGGGCTAGAGTGAAAATAAACATACTCATAAAGTTTTTCATAAAAATATGTTTATGACAATATAAATTCTAAGACTATGAAAATGATGCTTTGGTTATCTAAAAGAATAAGTTTAATTTACTTTCTCCAGTCACATTGGGCAGCTGCATGCGGCACACACTCAGGTGTATTCTCCAACTGCAACAAGCATCTTCATCTCTCTACCTTGACACTCGTCATCCATCAAAAAATGCTAATTATATTAGTTCTTTCCCGAGCCAGCTCCCTTGGAAGGAATTTTTAAAATGCAGTGGAAGCATTGTTATGAAATTATTTAAAGTATGTATTTCATACATTTATTGATGAGAACAAAAACAGAATATAACCATTAAAGAATTATTTTTCTTACAGCTACAAAAGACAAACTAAAAATGTATGAATAAATAAAAAGTAAACACCTTTTTTTTAACATGAATGAAGTTAAAGAATCATTATAAGCTTATTCTCTTTAGTGACAACTATGGATATACTGAGTAAAACCTGTTTGACTTGTCTTTAAACAAAGAGTCTCAATTATGAGGGAATTTTTAAACTACAAAGGGTCAGTTCAAGGGTGCTTGTGAATTTGGAATATTATGGTAAATTTGGAGGAATCAAAAGCTCTCTAAAAAAAAGATATGGCATTGTTTCATCCCTCTTTTCAATGAAGATCTTAATTCTATGTTATAAAATAAAATTACATGTTATGGTCTATGTGTCAGTTGAATAACTGGGTTTTGGTATTCTTAGTATGTTCTTCAGGGAAGAAAATTATACTTTATACTATTTACACCTCAGAACTTTTGGTGTATTTTCCAATAAAAGAGGGTGTTTTCCAACTAAGTTATTATTTTTATCTCCTAATGAGTGTCTTCCAACAGCCTAGCAAGTTCTCATTGACGTAGACATCAGCATGGGACACACACCTGCTGTCTCAGCCTGGACACACTTTTTCTTTGATCTAAAGACAGGAGAATATTAGCAACCAAGCTTTAGAGACAGCCACCATGTTTTCTCCCACAAAAGCCCATCTCCTTGGCACCTCTCTCAGTGATTTAATATGGACTGCACCAGCATGACATCTCAAATGTACCAAACATCCAACTTAAAAAATGCAGCTTTTCGATTTTTCAGCCTAGTCATTATTATAATTTTCTGGAGAAACCTTTAAGGACTACATACTGTAAGCTCATTCTCCCTAGGTAGTCATGGCTCAGGATAGAAAAGTAGTTGAGTAACACTTATTGTCATATTCTGTTTGTTTTAGCCATTGGCTAACCTTCCTGTGCCAAATACAAGAGTATATGGCATTAGCTTCCATCTAGATATACTCTTTGACCTAGTTGGGGAGTCTTCTAAGTCAAGGTCTTGATGTGTTTGAATTCTGAGCTATCTCTCTTAAGACTATAACCCACAAAACTTGTTTCTTTCAACCTTCTAATTCCTCCTTTTTTGTTCTTATTATGTAATCTTTTCCACTTGTGATTTTAACTAATATGCAACACCCAAATTCATCTGCTGACATACATGGCCAACATGCCTATGGAAACACACATGTTAAAAAATCATTCCCCTACTTCACTTCCAATGCTTAGGCATTGTGCGCTGAGAAAAATTGCTCTGGCTGCTCTGTACACAACAGAAAGCATGTCTTTCTGAGACCTTCCAGGAGCACCCTTTTCTTCCATCATAACATATAGATACTAATAATATATGAGACAATAATGTATAAGATTTAAAAATAATTGTTATGTTTTTATATTTGCAAAGAATGGTTCCATCAGGCTATCTCTTGCTGTTTTAACAAGTCACCCAAACTTTATTGGCTCTAGTAACCATTTCTATTCATCTTAGGTCATCAGTTCTGCTCAACTGGGCAAGTTTCCACTAATCTTGGCCAGAGATTGGTGATCTGATAAGGTGTCTCCTACTGGTGCAGTGGCTGGCTCAGTGACAAGTTGAGCATGACTGGGACATGTGTCTTGTCATCCTGCAGACTACCTGGGTTTGCTCACACAGTGGCAGGGAGCCCAAGTGCACAGGCACTTTGTAAATTGCTGATCAAGTCTCATTTATTATTTCCCTGTGGCCAAAGCAAGTATCAAGGCTGGCACAGAATCAAAAGATGGAGAAAATTTGCCACCTTTGATTGGAGGAGCACCAAAGGCATGATTACAAGGGCATGGATGCAGGATGAGAAAGAGTTTGTGACCATTTTTGCCTTCCATTATTCCATCATGAATAGAGGGTGAGTTTTGACATAGGTACATAATATGTGCCAAGTATTATTGTCATTATTATACTATTAGCACCATCATACTATTGCTCATCATAGCAACCTTCTGAGATATACTAGACAGATTTTTTTTTTCATCAATGAGAAAAGTGAGACACAGAGAGATTAAATAACTTGTTGTAAATTAAGTTTAGGATCAGCAATAAAGAAATGACTTACTCAAAGAATCTGTGGAGAATTCAGTATAGGAACTATTTAAAAATGTGCTGGCATGATTAAGGAAGAATTGTGGGGTGATGAAGTACCCTGAGACTAGCAACAGAGAGAAACTTTTACCCACTGCTGGCCTGAGGGAACAAGGATCCAGAACCCAGAGAACATTGGATCCTTGGAAGAAGAAAGACTGCCAATAAATACCAGAATGCTGAGCCCTGAAGGACAGGGTAGGGAAATACCTCGACTGCTCCCTCCAGCTCCCCTGTCTGCTGTTAGTGCCCCCCTCTGGCCAAACCGGAAGGCAAGCAAGCCTGAGCCTGCAGAAGTCAGCTTCCCAGGCACAATGCCAGACCGACAGAAGCACAATGCCAAACAGACAAGACAGAAAAGGACAGAGAATCACCAGGGTACAGAGAGCAATTGATACATTCAAAGTCCCCATAAGTCATTAGGAACACATCTGGCAAAGGACTTCCTCTCCATAGAGCCTAAATCCAGGCTCTTTTTTCCCACTAGAAGATTTAAATGGTAAACTATTCAATTATTTTCTTCAACATGGGTTTACATTAACAGCCACATACATCTTAACCTCTAAAGTTCAATTCATTCAATTTAAAATATTAATAACCAATATTTCACACCAAAGTCTAAAATGACAACATGGTATTCTGAGGAAATGTATATCATCACTCTATTTACTAGTAAAACTGATACAACATGAACCCCACAATTACATAGAAACCCTAAAGATAGAAGAAATTCTCACTAAAAGAAATTTTCTTGCTCTTATGGTCCAAGGTAAATTGCCATGTTTTAAATAGAACCCCAGAGAAAAATACATCAAGTCACCCAAATCCACAATCAGAAAGTAAGCCTTTCCATTTATTCTAATCCTGACCATCCATAAATATGTTTGCATACAGCATTTCTATTAAATATGCAGAAAGCTGACAATAGCTCTAATGATGGGTTATTTTGCCTGCCATTCTAACTACATTATCTCTGTGCTCGGCTGCACTAAATGTAATGAAAGTCAGGAAGAGGGAACACAGCCCGGCCCCTGAGAGCATAAATGAATTTCCAAAGAGGCACCAAGACTAGAGCTGTACAATCAAAACCTCCCACTGCAGAAGAAGCAGGTTGGAAATGACCTTTACGTGAGCTGGTGAAATAGCAAAGTGTGTTCTGCTCCCTTTGCAAATACTCTCTGTGCTGGTGGAGGCAGGGGCAGCTGGCTGTCCCCCATGGAAAGCTGCCACTTTAGCAGGGGACGCAGTTTTTCACAGGCAGATTCTCGAACAGGGACAATTGCGTGTGACGGAGCACATGCCAGGGTGTGACTGGGCCCGCCAGAAACCTTGGGGGTCACAGTTTGAGAAGAGGAATTGCCATCTCCAAACTTAGAAAATGCCACATCATCGGGGGTTGTCACAGAGACCGGTGAGATTCAAAAGTGCAGCCAGAAGACATTTGCCAAGGAGGATGTTTTAGCTCTGCAGACACAGCAGTAGTGCTCTGGAGAATAATATCTTGTCACTGTGCTTGACAGTTTTCAAAATGCTTTTACATTGAGCCTCATGGCAATCCTCTCAGGTGTGTACAGCAAATGGGTGTGCAGGTAAGTGGCCGAGACTTGGCGGTCGGGTGACTTTTCCAAGGCATCCAAGCTGAGCCCACGCCTTTTGTTCCCCATCACTGTTTTCCCAAGATGCTCCGTGCCTTTCCAGGGCATCATCTAAATCCTTCTGCTTTTCCAACTGCAGCCCATGTCCCACACAACCGTGCAGTCCCTTCACCTGGTCTCAAAACCTTTACCACTTCTGTCGGCATCGATCCTTTTTTGCAACGAGATCTGCTTTTCAGTTTTCTCTTGTTTCTATCTTCTTCCCTTCAATCTGTAGGAAAATCTAATGGAAATAGCAAGAGAAAAAATCGTGGGGAATTGAAATGAGGATTCATTCCCTGGGTGAAAAAATAGGATGAATTATATAAACATAAGATAACTTTACAGCTCAAGCATTTAGAATTGTGGACCACAGAGCAATTCAAAACCTTATATAATTGAGATTCTCTAACATCCTTCTGTGCGATAAGAAGAATGACATCATGGAGATATTATTTAGCAGCAAATGATCGTTTATTCCTGGGACAATAACATTTAAAATGAGCACCTCGTGCAGCTTGAACAACTAACGTGCTGAAAGGAGCGTTTCTCACTGAGATTGCTTCTATCCATGATAGGTATTTACAATATGCAGCCAAGGGCTTTGACCATTAAGAAAAAGAAAATAAAATGTATACCACTTGAATTTCCATTAGGTCTCAAGGGTAAAAGCGTAAATTTCTCTCAACTACTTTCCTTTGGCATTTTTATTTCATTCTTTACAGCAGTTGGTGCTGGGCTGAGAACAGTGGAAAAGTCCCACCTCTTTCTGCCTCCACAACATTTCGTCTTGAGACCGGAAGGGGCTGCCGGGCAGCCAGCGCACCTGTGGCCCCCATCTCTGCCTGGCCACTCCGGGAGGAATCTGGGAGCCCAGACGAGTCCAGTTGTTAAATTAGCACATGAAGTGCCTTAACCAGGCCTTGTCAAAAGTATAAGGGAAGTCAAGTTGGCATCGTCTGTTACTTAGGAATTTCTGTGTGTGCTCCTTTCCTCCTCCTGACCCACCACAAAACCCGTCATTGATCAGGAAGAATTTGATTGTCTCACCGACCAGAAGCCTAAGTTATCAGGGAAATGCTCTCTGTGCAGCTTCCGGCAGCCCCCTGACTGCAAAACTAACCAACACTGTAATGCTTTTCACATCTAAAAACATGGAATGGCCCTCCCCCGGAAAGCAAAACTCTATTTCTATAAATACTTCTCAGTGACATAAGGCAGTAATCCACTCCTACCACCAGCCCCTTCACTCTCTTGAAGGTGTTTAATTAACTGGAAATATGAAAGAAATTTATTTGGGTCCAGGTATAGAGATGTGGTGAATCGAAGGAGGTGGTAAAGAGAGTATAAACCACTCAGGAGAAGCTCCTGAACCTTACTCACTCAGGTAGCTTTTCTGAACCACATCCATCACCACGCAGCCACGTACAGGGCAAGCAAAGTGCCTGCCTACAGTGAATGAAAGATAAGTGTTTGTTGAATGAGTAAACAAGCTAATGAAAATCTGGTCCTGTGCAGAGGCTCGCTGTGGTCCTTAGTTCTCTCTACATTCAATAGAGAAAGAAACCATCCCAGGCTTGCTCTAAAAGTACTTGTTTCCAACTTAGACGTGCAGAAGGGTCACCTAGAGTGTTGATTGAACACTAGGGGCCCAGGGCACAAATTTGTGCACCTTGAAAGGAACTCTGGGCTGCGAGGCTGCAGTGGGCACAGGGGTGGGTCTTGGCACATCCTCCACGCCCCTGCTCGGCCTCTCCCACCCTGGCCCCTGGTCCCCTGTCTGCCAGCAATCCCGTTCCCACATGCTGACAACTCGGGGCCAGAGCCAGCAGTGGGTATGAGCGGGGCTGGCACTGTCAGTGGGTGCGAGCGGTGGCTATTGCCCCAATTGCCCCTCAGGAGCAGGGGGAGGTGGAAGAGCCCTCAGGGGTATTCGGGGCTAGCAGCCACCACTCACACCTGCTGACAAAGCCAATGGATCAGGACCAGCACTGGGCGCCAGCTGTGGGTGCATGCCTGGCTGGCGCTGGCAGTGGGTGCAAGAAGTGATTGCTGGCCCTGATCGCCCCTCAGGAGCAGGCAGAGGTGGAGAAGCCCTGAGGGTTGATCAGGGCCAGCAGCTGCTGCTCACACCCGCTGACAGTGCTGAGCAACTGGGCTGGCGCCAGGCACCAGCAGTGGGTGTGAGCACTGGCGGGACCGTGGCGTGTGGGAGCAAAGAATTTTCAGTAACCACCAGAGGCTCTCACTGATGACAGCGCCCCGCAGTGGTCTGGCACTCCCGCTCACCTGCTCCACCATCCCACTGTGGCCGATGCCCTCCATGTTCCATACTCTGCCGCCTGCTGCCAATGCTCACCATGTTCTGTGCGCACCCCCGGTGGTCAGCATACATCATAGCAACCAGTTGTTTGGTTGTTCGATTGTTCGGTTATTCTGCTGTTCGGTCTATTTGCATATTAGGGTTTTATATCTAGAGATATGGGATCAGTCTCCATTATCTGCAATCTTATGGAATCAAACTATATGAAACAAAGTATACCTGGCCTCAGACAAAATGGAACAGAGAGCTAAAAATTCAGGAAGAGGCTACACACACCTGCCAAGATCTGTGCACCTTTCTGCATCTCTCCTTTCACAACTGATGTCTAACACACACACACACACACACCGTGACTCATAGCTTACATCATTGATCAGGAAGAATTTGATTGTCTCACCCACCAGAAGCCTAAGTTATCAGGGAAATGCTCTCTGTGCACTCAGCCAGGGCTGTGGACAGCATGAGCAAGGAGAGATAACATATAGAATATTCTCTGATGATGGAACTCTGAAAACAATTTTTAGATTCAAAAGTTGATTGTTTCCTCTGCTTGTCTGACCATTGCTCCCTCCTTCTGGCTCCTGGAACTTTTTCTGTCCTCAGGTATAGCCAACTTGTTCACTGAGAGATTCTCCTGTTTGAATAATCATTTTCTCAACTCAATCTGTGTTGATTTTTATCACCATTTGACTCCCTGACCTTTCCCAAGCACCTTTATTTAAATTTGTCTTTATTTGCTGCTGCTCTCTCTCACCATAATGTTTCTCCAGTTTCTTAACAAGCATTAACCCCATCCGAGCAATCATTCTGAATGTATTGACTCAGACTCTCCTAATTCTCATTGTGAATGGTCACAGCACATAGGATTCTGGTGCTCAAATATGCCTGCCCGGTGACCCTTTCTTCAATGGGACTCCTCTGAAATGGCTGAAATCTAGGTCATTGGAGCTTGTTCTGGTACCTGCCATCCTCTATGCTCAACATCTAAGAATACATTTTTGGTTTTGGCTCTCTCTGTGGTTTCCTGACAATTATAAGAGGCCCTTTAATAATCATACCATTCAAAATAGAATTCATTCAGTTCATTCCTTACCCTTAAGGGATTGTTGAGTCCAGGAATGATATGGTGGAGGAATTGGAAAGATGTGGAGAGGAAGAGTTTAGTTGGTTGGTTAGTTGGTTGATATAATTTGCAGTTGTCACCCGTGACAGAGAAATTCCAGGAGAAATTTAGCCTTCCTGGAAGTAGAATTCCCATAAGAAATATAAATTCAATTCTAAAATGCCTTAAAAACCATCATATATCGTTAATGACCATCTTTGTAGGAGGAGTCATGAAGGAGGGAGGATTAACTACACAACTCCTAGTAAGCAAAGTATCTTAGTGGCTTAGTCTCCCAATTTCCCATACTTATTCTTTTAAGCTTTTCAGTATATAATGCCCCCCAGCTATCTGGTGGTCTACTGTGACTTTTGCAGGATCCTGGATGGAAATCCCCCCCTTCAGTCTCAAATAGCAGCATCCCCCTTGGTGGACTGAGCAGTCTAACCGCTACAGGTTATTCTAATTTTTCTTTTCATCCCCACCCACCTCTGCTTTCAGGGGATAAGAGCCTGACTGGGAAGAAATTATGCAAAAATAAGGTGATGAGATGCTTGAGGTGCTATCATACATGTCTATACCATATTCACCAGGGGAAATGGAAATGATTGGTTAATTTTAAGTTAGAATACATCAGTATGGACCTTGATGAGCTAAGAATGTCAATTATCAAGGGATGAATAAAATAATTGATACTTTTATTTATGATGGGGAAGTACTGATTCCATTTCTTAGCTTCTACTTTAAGGTGATTCAAAGGAACTGTTTGCCATAGTTTCATTTTATATTATTTTAAAGGATACAATTTAAAATGTTAAATGAAGTTTTAAAATTAAGGTTTAAAATTTACTAACCTGGAATGATGACATTTGATGATATTAAAAAAATCTAGGTAATTGAATTTGAGATTCTTTAATTTCTAAAATTTAAGTAGATTTATTTTTTTCATCATGGCACTGTTTTAATTTCTGTTTCAAACAAATGAAGAAGCTGTAACTTAAACACATGCTCACATCTTTTCTAATACAAATCAGTATTTGCCCTCAGTATCTTAGACTGATTTGTGTTGTACCATTTTACAGGGTGGCCTGTTTTGACAATGGCAACAAAAGACTAAAAGTTGTATCCTGAGTGACCTATCAACTAAGAACCTCTACAGAAAATTTTAACACAATGAGGGTAACCAATTCAATAGTTCTTAATATCTAAAGTGTAAAATTTTGTTATATATTTTATATAACCATCTACTCATTTAATGAATTTTCATTTATTGATTGATTTTTAGAGAGAGTATTGGGACAACACTCTAACCAACTGAGGTACCCAGCCAGGGCTCATTTAGTGAATTTTTAAATGAGAATCCTATGTAATAAAAGCCTAATATGCTAAGTGTCCGACCGTTCATTTGACCATTTGACCAGTCGCTATGACGCACACTGACCATCGGGGCAGTCGCTCCAACTGGTAGGTTAGCTTGCTGCTGGGATCTGGCCAATTGGGACTGGGCGAGACGGGCCAGACATGCCCTGGAGCCCTCCCCCGGCCCCTCCCTGGCCCGGATCATGCACCGGTGGGGTCCCTCATCCTGGCTTGCACCCTCTTGCAATCCGGGACTCCACAGTGGATGTTAGAGAGCTGGTTTTGGCCTGATCCCCACAGACCAGGCCGAGGGACCCCACCGGTGCACAAGTCTGTGCACCAAGCCTCTAGTATATATATAAAATAAGAGCATATGCAATTCATAAATTAATGTTTATTTCCTATATTTTAAATATTATTATTAAATTTTTTTCTTTAGCCCAGGCCGGTTTGGCTCAGTGGATAGAGTGTCAGCCTACAGACCAAAGGGTCTCAGGTTTGATTTTAGTCAAGGGCATGTACCTCAGTTACAAACTCCTCCCTGGCCCTGGCCCTGGCCCTGGCCCTGGTCGGGCCTCATGCACGAGGCAACCAATCAATGTGTTTTTCTCACATAGATATATCTCTCTGTCTTTCCCTCTCTCTTCCACTCTTTCTAAAAATCAATGGAAAAATATCTTGGGGTGAGGATTTAAAAAAAAAAAAGTTCTTTAGAGGCTAATACAGTGCCTGACATGTGGTAGGTGCCCCAAAAAAGTTAAATAATGGATATAACTTAAGAAGAAAAGGCAAGTCTTAATTAAGGCAAAATCAAGTACAGTCTTAAGTTTCTTTCCTGTTTTGGCTATAATTTAAATACTTTCTTCATGGTTACTTAGGCACTGAAAGTATCTTTTACATAATTAAAAATTACCTTAATTAACTATATTGAATGCAAAAAGAGAATGAAAATGTAATTTTTAAACCCTGATTACATGCTCTTTTGCTCTGAGGGAATATAATGATCTCATTTTTAGGTTTTCCTCAAAATGGTGAAGAGAAGCATAACTCTTCTAATTCAGTGACTAAATATCAGTAACATGCATATTAAGCTGTAAAAATTGTCCAACCATACTTGGCAGTCAAATTCACTTTAAAAGCAAAGTCTAATTTCCAAAGGATAGAAATTAAATTTTTGCTTGACTTGCTTGTTATTCATTTTTCCCCAGAAAAAGAGGTTTGAGTGCATATTGGCAACTGTTTCATATGACAGACATAGTGTGCCTCTCTCACACAGTTTTAGAATGGAACAAGGGTACATCAGCTGAGAACAAAAGAATGCATCAGTTCTGTTTTCCTTTGGATTGTTTGGTGCACTCTATTTAGAAGCATACATTAACACCATGGGATCATATTTTAAAAAAATGTTTCTTTTACATTGCATTTTACTTTCTTTTTTGCTATCAGGAATTAAAAAATCAATACCTATCAAGTAGGTATTGATTATATTGATAAATTTCAAGTCATTTCAATGAACAGACATGGAATGCATTGCATGCTTTTTGTGATTGACACTTGGGGGTTAAGAATATTAAACCCCTAATTCTTAAGGAGTAGCTAATATTTTTACAATAAACTACTGGGAGAAATGTATACAAGAGGAATATAAAATTAGCTATAAACCTTTAAAATTTTTTCACTAAACCTTCATAAACATATATTGTAACAGAATAATAATAATAGTGATAATAATTTCTGATGATGTATTGAGGTAATTAAATAGCAACTAAAGTCTATGACTTACCTTTCATCTTCACATGGTGGATTTTTAAATTTTCAAATTTTGAGGCAGAAAGGAAGATATATGGAGAGCTTCTTATATGTATATCTTTTTAAAGATTCACAAAAGCCAAAACTTCAGACTGTTTCAGGGAGACACAATAGGCTTCTTCATGGAGTTGAAAAAGAAAATTTGAAAGTAAGAAAATGTAAGTGGACTAGAATAAAATAAAAACTTTGAAAATATCTGAAAAGATGGAGCTATTTTAATTAATGTGATTGTGATCTGGCCATCCTTGAGTGCACAGTGGAGGAATTGTAAAAATGTAAAACACATTTCCACCTTACAGATGATTTAGGTCAACTCTTTTGTCAAAAAATTCATTTTATAAAGGATCAAAAATGGCATTTCACAAGTTAATTTGCATCAGAGCCTGGAATAAAATCAAGATCTCTGGCTTGGCTCAGGTTTCTCGTCTTGTCTGAGGGAAAGCATTGTAGCCCTAAGGCACCAACAGTGAAATCAAGCAAGGACAGTCACCATCTGCATTAAATGTTTGGGGCCATACAGTCAGGAGGCAGAGGGTGGCAGATGTTCTACATCTTCCTCCTCAAAAAGCGCATAACATGAGGTTGGGAGCACAGAGAGGGTTTGCTTCCAATTCTACAGTTTGATTGATTGATTGATTGGTTGGTTGATTGATTAACTTGCTATGCATTTTACTAGTGCATCCATTGATGTATGTCTTAGAAACCTAATTTGCCAGGAAAGAAACCGAGGCAAAGAGGGAGGCAGGCTACAAAATGTTTTATCCAAAGCCCTGTCCAGAGTGCACTCTCTCTCGCTCGCTCTCTCTCTCCACTATAAAAAAATTTCATAATTAAAGAATAATGCATGCTTTAGCTTAGTGATAATAACCTTACCCTCCAAAATTATGTGGGTATGTGGGTAGGTTCAGATCACAGCTCAGCCACTTAAATGTTAATGACCTTGGGCAAATTCCTTAACCTCCTTAAGATGACCCTGTTTCTGGAAAATGGGAAGCAGTGGGGGCCTTCCAGGGCGCTGAGAGGCTCAGTGAGGTAATTCACATAAACAGGCATTTGCAACAAAGAAAATAAAGATTTATTTTTAGGAAGTGGCCCACACCTGGAAACAGGTGAGGTAATGCTCAAAACCCTGGTTCCCATGGCTTCCAGGGGATGAGTTATAGTGGGGGTGGAGGTTGGGGGGGTGAGGAGGAGGATCATTTTCATGGTGACTAAGGGAGTTAGGGTCAAGGTTAGGGGCATATTCTCTGATTGGTTGGCTATAGGATAGAAAGTAGTCAATCATTGCATCTGGTCCTGGTGCCAGCCATGGCCTAGTTTCCTCTGGTTTTGCTACTTTTCTGGCCTGAAGCTGAAACACAGCTGAGGCCTAGATGTTGTCTCTAGTTTGAGCGAAACTGTCTGGGGTCAACAGACCCGAAACTTTGTTCCTAACGTTATCTGATTCGGGTCAGAACCTCATTGTCCTGAGGGCCTAATGATTAAGGTCCTGCAAGTGAGAAGGAAGTGGGTGAGTCAGGGTGCTGGGTGAGGCTAGTTGGAATCAAAAGGAAAGAAGGAGAAAAGGTCAGATTGAAGAAGTGAAGGTTCTTTGCAACTGCACATTTTGCTTTCAGTTGGTTGCCATGGATCAGAGTCTGACTCACCAGAGCTCTTCTGGAGAAACTTCAGCCTTTTCATAGCTGCTTTAAAAAATAGTAAACTGCTAGCATCGTTAAATGACGATAAAGATTAAACTGTTAACAGAATAAAAGAGCTAATTGGTTTTAACTGCTCTGCATAAAAACTGTGCTTTTAAGAATTTCATTACTTTCTATAATTAAACATTAAATTTTAAATACTGAATAGCAACACCACTCGGTTTTCAGGAAAGTGCTCCTGTTCCACTCCATTGCTAAGAGTTTAAAATGTCTGTGTGCATGGGGATCAATATTTGG
>NW_005355584.1:3455398-3480491 GCF_000412655.1 Myotis brandtii
TTCAATGAGAATGAATCTAAACAGCTGTGAAGATGGACAAAATCGCCAAAGGTCTTCAAATTCATCTATAGCCAGAGTTTATCTAAAGACCCTCAGAGAATGATTTTAAAGTATCCACATTTACTTTTTAAAATTAAAGTGTTTCTTTAACTTTTGACTTGGTAAATTTCTTCTGTCATTTGGAAGAAAGACCGGAATTCTGAAGCCACACCTTCCTAAAGCACTAAGTTGGAGTTGAGGCATAGTCCACAAAGGAGGGCAGTAGGGTAGCTGGTACACGATTGGGGGTCTTGTGCAGTGAAATCATCCCCAGGACAACTATGAGAACCGTGTGCAGTTCAGTTTCCTGTGAATACATACATTCACATGAACTCTACTGCTCCTTATTTATTAGAACATAATAGAGACAAGACAAACAATATTATTATTTCAAGTGATTCTGGAAGTGAGTAGTGGGGAAAAATAAAGAAATAAAGAGAGGTTACCCTCTTACATCCCAAGAGGAATGGAATTTGAAAAAGAGCTATTTTGGAGAAAACTAGGACATTTTTTAGACTCATATAAAAAATATATTGACCATCTACCACATGCTGGCTGTATTAGGTGGTGGACTCCCCAAGACCACCCTCAGGCTCAATAATTCTCTAGAAAGATTCAGGAAATGTGATTACACTCACAGTTGTGATTGATGATAGTGAAAGATGGAGAGTAAAATTAGCACAGGGAAAAGGCAAAGGGATATGGACCAGGAAAGACCAGATCAAGTTTCCAGTGTCCCCTCCCAGTGCAGTCACATGGGCACACTTAATTCTCCCAGCAATGATGTGTGAAAACACATGGAAAAGGTTGTCAATCAAGCCTTGGTGTCCAACGTTCTACTGAAGGTCAGTCCTATAGGCAAGCAGTGTCCTCAAGATGGGCCTCAGCTACTCAGGCTCCCCCAGAGCAAAACAGGCCTTCCCTGGAAGTCACATTATTAGGGTAAACTTATTTGGTCACACTGGTGCAGCCTGGGTCAAGGCCTCCAGCACACAAAATGCTCTCATCAGGCTGAATATTCCAGAGGCTCAGAGGTTACAGTCTAGAAGTCAGCCGAGGAACCATCCAAACATGTGCAGGGTTTGAACAACCTAGGCCTGCTGAACTAGTCCTTCCCATTCCACTGTTACACACATTACATCATAGAAGAACCATCTGTGACAAAGTTCCGTTGCCCCATTTTATAAATAAGAGGTCAATGAGTGACACTGCTGACAAAAGTCATAAATATGAGCCAATTTTACTGAAGAATTTTTTTAAAACTTTTTTTAATTTTTAATTTTTTTCAATTATAGTTTACATTCAATATTATTTTGAATTATTTTCTGGAGGATTTTGACTTCAGCTTGGCTTAAGGTACCTACATTGAAGAGTGAGCACTTCCACCTAAAATGTGTTTGCTTTACAATACCAGCATGTTTGAGTTCCTTATTCTTGATCAAAGGATGAAGTTTACAGTCATTTTTATTTCAGAGGCTGGAAAAAACCCTTCTGTAAGCTTTCAAACTCTCTCACTGGGCAGAATGAAGTCCCCAGAAGTAGATATGAGCTAGACCAGCGGTTCTCAACCTGTGGGTCGCGACCCCTTTGGGGGTCGAACGACCCTTTCACAGGGGTCGCCTAAGACCATCAGAAAACACATATATAATTACATATTGTTTTTGTGATTAATCACTATGCTTTAACTGTGTTCAATTTGTAACAATGAAATTGGGCGTCACCACAACATGAGGAACTGTATTAAAGGGTCGCGGCATTAGGAAGGTTGAGAACCACTGTGCTAGACTTTTGCATCTCAATGGCTGAGTATGAAATAATGATTTGTGTCTTCATTCTCTCATTTCCGAAAGCTCATAATCAGTGTTTTTCAGATGACAGTGAACAAAACTCAACCTCAAACAAAACGTGCTCACTACTTATCACTGGTTTTCCTGCCCTTGCTGTTGAATTGCTTTACTCTCTGAATCAACAAAGAAAACTCATTAGTCTCACTTTGTGAAAACTCTTCATTTTCCCCCCAGACTTTCCATTTCACGCTGTGTGAATTTTATTAAGATCTCTTTCGCAGAAGGTAAGAGCTGGCTCTATGGGGCCGGAAGGGATGGTAGTCACAGCCTCTGGAATGTCTGAAGCCTCTTGAGACCTTTCTTTTCTACTGAAAACTCCTTGGAGAATCATTGCAAAGAACCTGAAATCTTTTGATGCTGGAAGACATAGTTTGGCCTCATGAACATTTTGTGCAAAGTTGTTATAAACTGAAAACCAGCAGCACAGCAATCCAGTTAATGTCTAACATCTGAATGGTAACATCATACTGATAGTTTTTCTCAAGTCCTTCAATTATTTTTTAAAGCTGGCCTAAAATAGCAACAAAATATTTTCTATTTTATAATTACTCTTTGTTAATTATATTTACCTATAGCCCTGTTGCCTAACAAATTGTCACTGGCTTTATTCCAATAAAAATTATGTTTTAAAAAGTTAATTATAATTTAAAAATAAATTGTATTCTGATTTTCCTCTTAAATTTATGTAATAAGAATTTCTAATGTATTATATGCTCTTAGAACTGACATAGAAATAGCTGCCTAATGGTCTATCAGATAAAAATAGTATAATTAAGCCAACCATTTCTCTATAGTGGATAGTGAGATTAGTCCCATACTTTATGATGAAAATAGTAATAGCTAACATTTTTGAGCACTTAATATTTTGCATATCAAGTCCTTTAACTGTCATAAGAATCTTATGAGACGGGAACTATTGTTTTCTTTATGTTAGATGTGTGGAAAGGATGTACAGGCAAGTCATTCACCTTGCCCAAGGTCACCCTGGTAAGTGGCAGAGCTAAAATTCAAACCAAATATAATAGAGCCTCCTTTATGCCAACTCGTTTCCTAGGCTATCCCAAGATTTACATAAGGATAACTCCGTCTAAATAAAAGCCTCAGCCTATGTATGCAAATTCATAAACTAAAATTTTATAGTCTTCTCATTGGTTCCACTGCATTGAATATGCAATTGCAGCTTTTTTTAAGTTCTTTCCATTTCAAGAGCTATCAAGTCATAGGAGGTAGAGTTATGATATCACAAATGTGAAAATACTCTAAAAATAACTATTTGTTTTATTCTTTATGCATTGCAATAACCCAAATCACTTTTATCTGTTCCTTTACACTGTTGTAAACACTTCATCTAAAAATCCAAATATACATGGATTTTTTCCCAGAACTCTGTTCTAGAAAGATGTATTGGTGGGTTGGCTGGTTGGTTTGGTTGAGGATGAACCTGCTTCACTGTCTCCTGTGAAAGTCAAGGGAGAACATTAGTAGAATTATTAATATGACTATGGAATTAATATGACACAGGGCAAGGGTGTCTTTCACATGGAGAACTGTTATGTACTTGAACAGTTGAAGACCCATCTCTTTCCCTGTCTCTATTCTCACAGAATGTGTGACACAGGGGAAGGACTATTCACTTTTCAAACAAGGGAAGGAGAAATGATCTATCAGAAGGTGCATTCTGCGACACTGGCCATAGCTGAGCAACATGAAAGATTAATGCTAGAAATGGAGCAGAAGGCCCGGGTAAGCCTCCTTTCTTGGTACCTGAATAGCTTGGAAATGAATGTCACTGAGGTCAGATGCACATCGTGTATATATGGGTCCATCCATGTCTCCACTCCAGTGTCCACCCCACCCCGGCGCCAAGAGCTCACCCCAGTTGCTGAATTTCATCTAATTCTCTCTCCAGCTTATGAGAAGAGAAGTTACTTGAGGCCACTAACAGGGAGCCCTACATTCTGTATATATACCTGTGTGTGACCTGTTGCCATGGTTACCCAAAAAAGGGGTGGAGTGTACAGAGAATGACATAAGAAGCAATGTCCTCTGCATATCTCCATATACTACTGGACAATCAGAAATTCAGACATAGGCCCAGGAAACTTAAGTAACTACCAGAAAGGATTCTACTTTTCTTTTTGTCTTTATCTTTGTCCTAGCATTTCTGAAACTTTTCTGTCCTCCACATGTATCTCAGAGTCAATAATAAAATGTTTGCAGAAGGAGCTCCTCTTGTTTACCGAATGAATGATTTGCCTGTTATCTGGCCTGAAACCCTGCTATCTACAGTTTCAGGGTCAAGCTAAGAAATGGTTTAGTCCAAATCTGAAAGAGTAAATTTTACACATAGCTGGAAAAAAAACTTATAAGCTTTATTACTGTCTTTTAAAAGCAAACAATGGAATGATTGTTTGCTACAAGCCTAAGAAGTGAATATTGTCTATGTCTTCAGGATTTATGGAGATGCATGAGATTTTACCTGTGAGAGGACAGGCAGACCTTTGGGACATGGGGGTGGGGGAGTCTGGCATTAAAAAAAACAATGATTCTATGCCAATTTAAGACTACTGACTTCTCTATCTGGTATTACAGTAGGATTTTTCTTGCTTTTTTCATGTTCTTTTTTTAAATTTTTTTTAATCCTCACCCGAGAATATTTTTTTTTATTGATTTTTAGACAGAGTGGAAGGGAGAGGGGGAGACAGAGAGAAACACTGATGTGAGAGAGACACATCAATCGGTTGCCTGCCGCATGCCTCCGACCAGGGCTGGGAGCCTGCAACCAAGTACATGCCCTTGGCCAGAATCCAACCCGGGACCCTTAAGTCCACAGGCCGATGCTCTATCCACTGAGCCAAACCAGCAAGGGCTAGTATCACAGTAGTTTTGATTTTAAAATGTCTCAATTACATAACATTTTAAAGTATAACAAACTTTTCAATATAAAAAACAAAGAAGTCATTTAACAAATAATCTCATGCTATTCTTAATGCATTTTTAATTTTCTCAATACTGCATACATAATTTCATCTCTCTGCCTAGGATACGGTGTAAATAGCTTTCCTAACACCCAAGGGTGACAACGGCCAGTCAGGCTGATCCAGACATTTGACCTCCATGGGGAGAATGAGTAGCTTGAACATTAGTAGGATTATTAATATGACTATGGAATTAAGTGAATATGCATTAATAGGAGATTAGTATGGCTTAGTCTTCTAGATTTAGGTTAAATTTAAATCATTGTAACAATTTTCTAATTAATATGACATTTTTCTAGTGGCTTAAATATATTATAAATGTAATTGACAAATTTTAAATTATTTCAGAATCTTGCACATTCCTTATCAGCCTATATTTGTAATTCACTGGTGCTTATTGGCAACCAAAATTAGCAATTGTGATGTCACTTTCTATTAGTTAACAGTTATAGTTCTTCTTTACTTACACTTGTTTTGAGCAGGCAAAATGCTCCTAAGTCAAGTCATTTAAATTAAATGTTCATGAAGGAAATTCCAAGAGCTTTATCATGCCACCATAATTATCTGCCATAAGGAGACCACTTAGTTAGTGTCCTGGGTCCCCAATCCCACCACTTACTGTGTAATCTTGGGCAAGCTATTTAACCTCTAGATGTTTCATTTTCCTTTATCTGTAAAATGGGGATATAATGGTTCTATTTTTTTGGTTGTTATGAGGTATCTGTGCATATATGTCACCATATATACAGGGTGGGCCAAAAGTAGGTTCCAGTTGTTCATAATGCAAATAGTACAATAATTAATTATTAAACTCTGTTTCACGTACTCACAAGTGTAAGCCTACTTTTGCCCCACCGTGTGTGTGTGTGTGTGTGTGTGTGTGTGTGTGTGTGTGTGTGTTGTGTGTATGAACTTTTAAGAATAGTCTTGGCACATAGAATGTACCATAAAACATTCATTATTATGATGGCAACCCATCTGTAGGAGTGATTTTGAATAATTATAAGATTTGCAATGTTGTGTGACACTGAGAACAAGTCTGGGGAGTAGAGCCAACCAATTGCTGCTGAGGGGTCAGAGACGGCGGGCCACTCGCTAAGGTCTTGGGCGGTCTAAAGCTGGAGGGAAACTCCATGGATACAGGTGCTTAAAGGTGGAGGGGAAGTGGGGAAGGTGTCAAAATAGCAGCCTTGGTATGAATCAACAAAGAATCCAAATCTTTCTAGTAATCACAAATTCAGAGACTTTATCTTCTTGGTACATACATGGAAATGGAGCATTCAAAAATGATGGCACAAAATGATGCTTTTCTCTGAAGGTTCATATTAATAAAGTTACTCCAGAGCTGGTCCATTTTTCAGAGTAAGTTGAATTAATGATGCTTTTTGGAGGGCAAGTTATACAACTTGAAAACTACCCCAATTCCCCAAATTCTAGGACCATTAAGCGAAGATTCCCAGGTCTCCAAGACAGAAGTTTTTCTTTCAAGAAAATTTTTTTACATGCACAAATCTCTTCTAAAAAGAAATTCTAACAAGAATGAAATAGCAGTTAAATACCCTCTTCATATTCATGAAGCAATAACTCATCATTTGCTTATTTAAAATAAAATGAAGGTCTGTGTTATAAATTAGATAAAAGTATAACTTGGGAATTGGAAAAGCACCAAAAAACCTATCTAGGATATAAAAATGTTGCATTTCATTTATTATGTATCTATTGCAAAATAAGAAAATGACACTGTTCATTGGCCTTCCAGTTTTTAAAACCCGGACATGGAAGATTAATATTGATCAGATCAACGATGTTTATATATTTTAATATGATTAAAAAGATTTTACAAGATTAAATTACCAATGAGCTATATAAGCAATGAATGCCCCAAACATACTTGTTCAGGCAATTGAATGAAGCATTTATTTGCATCCTTTTTAAAAGTGATTCAGGAGTGTTACTGGCTTTAAAAGCAAACTTGAATGAGAAATAATGTTTCAATAACCATTTCTTAACTATAAGAGAAAAAATTTAATATAATCTTTTCATATCATATGTAAAACCTTATTTTCTTTTTGTTTATTACCTCCTTTCTGGAAGGACACATGAATAAACATATTTTGATATATCACTGTAATCTAAATTAGGCATTATTTCTATTCTTGGTTGAAGAATCTAATATCTAGGAAAGCAGTGTGAATAAACAGTACACTTGCACTGCAGAGTATTGAATAAAAAGAATCACTGAACCCAGCCAGTGTAGCTCAGTAGTTGAGCGTCAACCTATGAACCAGGAAGTCACGGTTCAATTCCTGGTCAGGGCACATGCCTGGATTGCAGGCTCAATCCCCAGTATGGGCATGCAGAAGGCAGCCACTCAATGATCCTCTCTCATCATTGATATTTCTGTCTCTCTCTCTCCCTTTCTCTCTGAAATCAATAAAAATATTTTTTTAAAAAGAATCACTTAGTTGGTAAGGCTTTTAAAAGTGTATATTTTGGTTTTCTTCACTGACAAAGATAGTGAAAGAATTAATTTATATTAACTGACTCAAGAAGATTTTATACTTGACAATAAAACTTACCCAAGTGTTGACAACTACCAGTACATGATATACTTTCTGTCTAAATAGTTGCATGAACGGGGAAATACTATTATATTGCATCAATTCAAAAATGCACATTTTTTCACATTTGAACATCTCTCATGTTAATGTAAGTTACAGTTTAATTAGTCGCACTGTTCTTTCCTGTTGCTACCTCAGATAATGTCTTTCCATTGATGGCATCTTTAAGTGCATAATACTTGTTATAAAATGTATCCTGAAGCCATGAAATTATTATTCCCAACTATAACTAAATAATATCTTTCAGTTCCTTTCAGGTATATCTATCATGACCATAAGCACCACATGCCCATTTTTAAATTTTGAGGAAGTGAGATAGCCTTCCAGAACAGACTCTGTCCTGGGAAGTTTGATTTCCCCGACAGTGGAAGCATTCTTCACATCCACATTTTACAGGAATCTCTATCACTTATGGAAAAAAAAAAAATTTCCCACACTAACACTGTGAAGAGTCTGGAAGCATAACAGTCCGATGAGAGTGCACAGAAAAATTGTACCACATTATGCAATCTCTTCTCTAGGTATTGTTCATAGACATTTAAGAAATTCTAGGAAAAGTTTAAATGTATGATTTGTGATTGCAAGTGGTATGTAATATCTAACAAGTTGGAATAGCTGCTAATTCATTCTTCAAGATTCTATTCATGAATCTATTACTCAACATTATCAATTATTAATCATAAGACAAGAGCCTTCATTATTATTGACAATGACCAGTTCCCTGCTGGGAAATGCCAATCACATAATTGTGAAATTTCATTTTACTGATCGATAGACACTGATTGTAATAAACCAACACAGGCTCAATTAGAACAAATTATTATAGTCGATAATTAAAGTGTGTCCGTGATCCTAATGAATCAGTTCACTTACTATTGCTCCCCTTTCAGAATATTAAAGAAAATGTATTCCAAACAAATACAAAGAAAAATACCCATTTTTGCATAAATACACAACTGAGAGGGAAATAGTCAGAAGGCAGGGAGTAAGTTTTCTAATAGGTGATGCTGCAACGTAATATAATAGTAAGGATTTTCTTTATATCATGTTGTTGTTCCTTAAGCTTGGCCAATGCATGGTTTAAAATATACAATGATAACATTCATTTTTTTCAAGTCAGATGACAATAATATTGCACAGTCTAGTTTTAAATAACACCTAACAGCTTCCATTAAATTGTTGTATAAACTGCATTTCATTTGTTAGTCTGGTGCACACTCAGCAAAGTGTCTTCTAATTCCTTTCCATTTAATTCAAATAAAATGAAAGATTAAATGTGAGATGTCCCCCATTGAAAATTAAGTCAAGTCTGTGAGAAACCAATTGCCCATAAACCTTCAAACTTCAGAGGACGGTTTGCATGAATCCAAACAGTGCCAAGCTCGGCTGGCTAAAGGTCTCTGGGGGGTTCTATTCTATACAGTTTTCAGGTTTCATGAGCTTTTTTCCAAGAACAAAGAAAATTACATGTTCCTGACTTGTATTCAGCATTTCCTCACTAAGCAGCTCCACATTTTGTTCTTATACTGACATACATTCCACACGTCACATTAGCCTGTTTCCTAACCACTTGTATTTTCGTAGTGTTTCTAATTTACAGCATATATTCCTGCCCAGTCCCTCTTGTCTCCAGACATACTAAGGAACATGTCGACACATTCCACCCAAGATAGGGCATTTCTTACTCCATCATACAGAAGAAACTGTGACTATGATCTCTCTGAGCCTCATTTTCCTTGTCTGTGGAGCTCAGGTGGCATATTTGTTGACAATTTATGTGAGTATTAAATGCGATGATGGATGACACCAGTTTGCACATTGCTGGGCACAGAGAATGACTCACCAATGCTAATTTATAAATACTGAGTTTTCCCTCTCCCAATTGTACCGATTTGGGTCTCAAGTGGTAATAGGATTTTCCATTTTCGAAGCAATAATTAGGGAGATACAGAGAAAACGGAGAATTAATTTGTTAACATTTTTATACAGATGAATTTTATGTGGGTAAACACAAATTAGCATTAATGTTTATCACAGGGGGAGGCAGAATCTCAAAACAGCACAAGGAAATTGCAAAGGCAATAAGATCTAGTGGATAATTTTTTTGGTGAAAGCAGGAAGAGGTGCTGGTAAGCAGTCCCTTCACAAAAATCACAGCAGTCTTCAGGCCCTGCCTGCTGTTTCTGGACAGCAGAGATCCTCTCAAGTACAAGGCTCTATTGTCACATATTATACTATGTTGGGGAGGAAGCTCATTTTTCCCAGTAGCATCAAAGTCTAAAGAGCAATGGGCTCAAGTCAAAAGAACTGTTTTCTACTAGAGGCTCTGCAGTTGGGATTTTACCTTGAGCAAGTTCCTGAATTTTTCTGGATTTTGATGGTCCATTGAAAAGTTGGGAACTGCTAGATTCTCCAAGAAGGACTGTAACCTGGAATTACATGGCCAGAGCACAAGGTTAGCTTGTGCTTCCTCCAACCATGGCAACCTCAGGGTAGTCAGACTTACACAATGACTCAGAACAAGAGGAGGGAAGAAATTGCTTTGACCCTCTTAAAGGACATGCCCACAGCAGACAGGATGTCATGGTGACCACATGTTATTGATCAAAGCAATCGCCAGATAGCCCAGATTTGGGAGCTTGGTACCTAGACACCCCATTCCTGAATTCAGGCTTTTCAAGAATCTGCAGCCATCTTTATTCTTCCATAAAAATGCAATATTTAATACTATTTATGATGCAACTTCTTTTGAAATACATCACTCAGAATCTCTTCATTGTCCAAAAAAACAGAGATTCAGAACAGAAACATGATTCTATTTGTGATTGTTCCAGGGGATATATGGCCTTAGAAAAGTTGACTCTATCTCAAAGCCTCAGCCTCCTCTCATTTTAAAAAGGTATTCTTCATCCCTTTCCCATCTCCCAGGAATTTTATGAGGATTAGACTAGATAATGCAAATGATATCTGGACCAAATACCAGATAAAATGACCAAAAGAAGATAAAAACACAGGATATTTGAATACAGCTGAAAATAAGGAAAATATGTTATCTATACACCTGTTGTAAATGCCTCGTAAGGAATTCTACTAAACCAAGTGCAGATGAAACAAAGAAGAGGTTAATGGACGATGCACATCACCATTTCTTGAGAAAGAATCCCAGAGCTTCTAGAAAAGTAGAGGCAAATATTGACCCATGTATTTGGAAGAGTGGGGTTAACAGATGGAGGTGACAATTTCATAAAATGAGCCTTGCCTCCATCCCTTACCATAGTGGTATGATGGCTTTTATGTGTTTGATTGTTGTATCTTAACATGCATAGCTCCGCCCACAAGTTTGTCCAACCGAGAGATGTAGGGTAAAAGTAGACATGTGCATGGAAATAACATCCCAAAGGCACTGAAAAGCACTGCCCTGTTGTAACCCAGAAATTTGGCTTCTCCCTCTCACTCCCTACCTACCAAACATGGGATGTGGGTGCCATTAGTACACCTGTTTTCACAATAAGGAGGAAAACTTTGAAATACAGCAAATTCTGAAAATATAAAAATTGATTACAATGTTGATATTTGGAGCCATCTTTTTTTTTTTAAAAAAAGTATCTTCAACAGGGCCAGACTTTTAAATACGCAATGTTGATATTTGGAGCCATCTTTTTTAAAAAAAAGTATCTTCAACAGGGCCAGACTTTTAAATACACTGAATGGGGCACTTTTGTCAAAAGACATAGCAGCCTGGAAATGTCCCACTGCTAAAAAAATAAAATAAAATGGGTATGCTCATGTCCTTGGCCTTCAGAGTCTATTAAAATGGAAGCACCTCGTAGCTTTACATGGCATTAAAGGTCCTGTTATATTCTCTCAGGTACTTTCCTTATAGCATCTTCTAGGAAGGGTATAACTAACACCTGATGGAAAGTATGGAAGTACTGGGGGCGAGGAGACCTCAGTAGGAAAGTGCACACACAGCCAGCAAACAGGCCGCTAAGGCTGCGCTCCACAGAGCTGATCCTTACAGCTTCCAGTTTTGCCAAGAGCCAGTTATTTAGTAAGAGAAAATCGGAGGTTTTATTAATTAGAGGATTGCCTGTTGTCTGTGAAAAATGTGTACTGAGACCAAATAAAATCGTTTCTGGGTGTGTGTTTTAAAACCTGGTGTGAGTCCATAAAAATAAAGTTTCTTCTTGAAAATACAATGTGAAGTATTGTACTCTTTGAACTATTCATATGCCTGAGCCCCTGATGTGATGTGTGGACCTCTCCTGCTCACCTGAATTTTATGTTTCATATAAGAAAATGCGCCACTGTTTTATCACAGAGCTTCTCAGGAAAAACCATTTTTAAATACACGAAATCATAGCGCAGGACCAAGGGGAAAGATCTATTCGAGGAAAGAGCCATCGAGGAAGGATGGGAGGAGGTGTCAGGGAAGATTGTAAGACAGGGAAATGGGTAAAACAGAAATGGGATCCTGTGTTGACAGCATCTTGGGTATCTGTTTCAGAAGGGACTTCCATCTCTATTTTTTTAACTACTTTAAACTTCAGTTAATTGTAGAATGCTGATGGTAATGCAAGCAATTCTTTGTCATAGAAATGCAGATACATTCTCCTGAGGAATACAGTTGGTTATTTCTGTGACCAGCATTCCTAATTGGAGATATGTCCTTTGGAAACAACGTGGAATCAGTGGTACTATCCTTTTGTTCCCTTCTTAATGAATGACTGGGATTAAATTGCTTACAAGTGTTTATTTCATATTGGTCCAGCCATGATTTCACCTTTTAACAAACGTTATCCTTCAACAGCAGATGGTGCAGGGGCCTAGAGCAGATTCTATTCTCTGTCGCCCACATTTCACTCTCGACTTTGAAAAATGCAGATTTCAATTTAATCTTTTAAATAAAGCCTAAGACCTATTTTCTTTTTCTTTCAGCTTCAGACAAGCTTGACTGAGCCAATGACGTTATCCAAATCAATATCTCTTCCTCGTAGCGCGTACTGGCATCACATCACCCGTCAGAACAGCGTTGGTGAGATCTACAGTTTGCAAGGCAAGTAAAGTAACCAGCAGCACCGCCACAGCTTCCCCAAGTGGACCGGGAGTCATGCAAATACTTGGTATTTGCATTGCTGGCTTTTCCTCCATTTCCATTTATCAACCCTCACTGGCCACAGTGGGAGCTCTAAGATTGACAGTGGCTCTGTCATTTCAGACTCATGATAAAAATTATTTCAAAAATCACCCAGGGCTGAGTACCCAAGATGGCATAGTAGCTCCACTTAAACCTTACCCAACACATTATCAGGAACTAAATGTAGATCATAGCAGGGTCTGTTTTATGCTGTCTTTTACAAAGGATTTTTCTCTTAGCATCTATTTTTCCATAACAGGATTGCTTATAAGTTTGGAGGCTGACTTGAGGCTCTATAATAAAATGCTACAGAAACCCACTCACAGCAATGTTAAGGTTTAGCCAAAGCCCTGACATAGAAACTATTTGGGGAGTTGGGGGACAGAAAGAGACAAGTGTAAATGTTTTGCTTGTGTGATTTTCCTACAGCTAAATGGTTAAATAGCATGGGGATGGCTTGATGGATTGATCAAATTAATAGCAGGTATTTCATCAACAGCAGAAACCTCGGCTTTGGTGGTTCATTTCCTCTTCCTTCCCTTTGTCCTTAAATGAATAATCTTAGCGTTTAGAAAAGCACTCAGCTGCAGGCAGTTGACTCACTGCTGACCAACATTGGAGGAAGCAGGAGCTAAGAGAACAGTTGAAAACACTCATCCATCAGACAAGCATTTGTTGAGCACAATAGACGTAAACATAATAGAAACCCAGTAAAGATCTGGTGAATGAATGGCCATTATGACTTTTGAAGTAGTTAATGCCTAAGGGTAATGCAATTAGGGTATTTTTTCCTTTTATACTTTAGCTTTTGCTCATATTAACAACACTAAGTATTTTGGCCAAAAGAAATCTGTTACAAACAAACAGATAGTATATTTTTAAAGCAATATTTTCTTGCCGTAGTTTCAAACCTAGACTAATAGAATTTGATCAGTGGGAATGAATGGTTAAAGATATATTCTGGGAGTGAAGTCAGCATCATGGTGGAGTGATAAGACCCCTTTATAGCTCCCTTTAAAGTTACAAGTGGGACATCTATCACCCAACAAAGTTTCCTCTGCTCAGCACAGACTGACCTGAGAGATCCACACATCAGTTCAGCAGGTGGGCGTATTGGAACTTGGAGGGTGGGCGGGATGGAAGGAAGTACCGGGAAGGGATGGTGTTCTCAGACACAGGTTGGTGCCTGCCTCAGCCCCAGGTGGTGGAGGAGTTAGGGTGCGCACCCCCCGCCCCCACTTTTGGCTCAGCAGAAAGTAAAAGAGGCTGAAGTAGCATAGGTGCACGCCTACGCCCCCCGCCCCACCATTGTGGTGGTGTCCTGAGAGTTGGACACAGTGGGTACCCACCACCCTGTCACCCAGTCATCAGTTTTCTGTATCACATGATCACCCCCGCTCCATGACCCAGGAGGCAAAAGTAAAGGTCAGAGAAAACAAAACCTTGCACTGTATCCCTATCTACTGGCAAGAATTTGGTCTGTAATTCCAACAATAAAAGACTGCTGTTTTCATGGAAGGTAAGGGAAACCTCTCTGAAGGGAGAGCTTGGATTTAGACTGACATACAATTTCAGAAATAATTTTATATGCAGCCAGAAAAAGCCACCAGAATGAATTGCAATTTCTTAAAACATTGCCAGAAACTCATTGGAAGACAATGTTGATTTACACAATAAAATACATCTATAACTAATTAGAAAATTCTATGATTTATCTCACTAATATTAATTTCAAGCAACGTTGAGGGCTTAAACTATCAGTTATGATGAGCAATTTACTTATATGGTCTCAATAACACATTTTTTGGTTATTTGTAGTTTTTACATAATAAGAATGCATTGATTAAGGTAACTACTATAAATCAGATAAATATAGAATATATTCCATGTAAATTAAATTTCACTGTAAGTTTATTTTTATATTGTATACTTCTTAGAGCCATACATTTTACTATTTTATATACCCCTCATTTTATGGTTATATTATCGAGAGAGAAATATTCAGATAGGTAGATAGATAGGTAATATACAGATAGATATAGATCTAAACATGTTAGTGATTTTTGAAAGTGGTGATTTATTTTATTCTCTTTTGTTCTGGGAGAGGCAGTCAAGTTAAGCAGAAGATAAGAGCTTTTGACCATAATTTGGGGTTTTTTTGTTTTGTTTTGTTATGGGGGTGTAACCTATTCTGACTACATCCTGGTGGAATCAGGACAGAATAAAACTACTGAAACAAAAAAAGAAATAACAATAAGAACATTGAACCTCAGCACCCCTTCTTTGCACACCTACATTTTCACCAAGTTATACTTAATGGTGTGGCTATTTTGTGTCTCATTTCCTCGGTTGTGCTCCTTGAAGTGGCTTCACCTTTCCTTTACAAAGAGGAGAGCATAGAAGGGCAGCTGTCATCATTGACCTTCCAAAGTTGAAGGAAATTTTTGGCAAAGGCAGGTGTCATATCAAGTAAATCACGGGTAGCATTGAGGAGCAAAAATATATCTTTCAAAGTTTTTCATCATATGTTTTATATTCTAACAGTGAAGAGGAGATCAACATGAGTAAGTTCGGCGGGCTTTCCTTCAGAAGATAAAGGGGGAAACGTTTTTGTAGTTAAGGTTTAACAGATTGGGATTCATTATTAAACCACACATGAACTAGAACTAGAAAATTCGTGGCGTGTCAACAGATCCATTGTGTTAAGACTCACCTATCACTCTGATTGCCTGCCACCCTCAAAACTGCATTTTGCTCAGTTTTACTATCTCTATTTCTGTCATTGTTTTGTAACTACAGAAGCAAGATGCACTCTAAAGGACTGGTATAGCAATGAGGCATTTACTTTAATGCTCAGAAAAGAAGGTCTCCATGCTACTCCCAGAAGGGTGCTGGGAAAGTATAGGTTGTTACGGTTTCCCCAGTGTACTCTAGCTCTCTGCAGTCAAAAGACAGAGACAAAGAATAATTAGCTTTAACAAGTAAATGTTTGCTAAGTACCAGGAAGCTGTTTCAAATCGCTTCCTCTAAATGGCTTGTGATGGGTTTGTTGCCTCTTCCTGCAAAAGGGGTAAAATAAGGACTTTTCCTTTTTTTCGATTTTGCCAGATACCAAGGATCGATTTGTATTTGAAGGTAATTTTCTATGTTTATTTCTCCAACTTCTTCTGAATTTTTGAAAAATATTTATGTCACAACACATTCTGGAGATGTGATCTCTAGACTGAATGGACCTATTAAAAGGGAAGGAAACCAGATTTCAGACTCTTAACCCCAAGTGAATGCTTCAAACATAGCATTTATTTTACTATTGTTAGAACTGGGAGAGGCTGGGTTGCTGTCTCTCTCCACCTGCAGCTGCTTCTCTGGGATCAGTTCTTCCACCAGCTCCCGTGATGAAAGGGAGCCAAGAGTGTGAGCTGAAAGTGGTCTCCAGGGGCCCTAGGACCATGTCCTCTCTATACTAAACTGTCCCTGGTACATGTAATAAGTAATTTTTACACAAAATTATATGGATTTTATAGTGACTCATTTTTTATTTTATTTTTAAATTTAAGTTATTGGGGTGAAATCTATAATAATAAAAGCATAATATGCTAATTAGACTGAACGTCCTTCTGGACAACCTTCCGGACGAAGCCTGGGCTGCAAGGGAAGCCCGGGTCCTGGGTCCCGGGTGCCAGAGGAAAGCTGGTGCTGGCAGCCAGGGGAAGGAAGGCCTACTCTTGCATGAATTTCGTGCATCGGGCCTCTAGTTGGTTAATAAAAGTATATAGCTTTCAAGTGTACAATTCTATACTCCATCATCTGTATATTGCATTGTGTGTCCACGTCCCAAAGTCAGATATCCTTCTGACACAATATTTCACTTAGCATGATATTCTCAAAATCCACCCAAAGTGGATCAAAGAACCAAATATAAGACCTGAAACAATAAATTACATAGAAGAAAATGTAGGTACTAAACTTATGGACCTTGGTCTTAGAGAAGATTTTTATGAATTTGACCTCAAAGGCAAAAATAAATGAATGGGATTATATCAAACTATGATGACTCATTTGTTAGCAGCCTGAACAACTTCACTCTTTGAGTCAAGGATGACTGAGGTGCCCTTTACAAAGATGGAGTTCCGCTTTCATTAACACTGATTGATATTCAAATGCCAGCTCAGAATTGTCCCCCTCCCTCTGCCTCCTATCATCAGTAATTAAGCTACAGACCCCGGTGTCAGCACAGCCGCAGACCTGATTACACAGAAGGTATTTTATGTTCACAGAAAGGGCATCTGTGACTCTAAATTCTCAGAGAGCCAGGAAGCAAACAGGCAATTAGAATTAGAGATAACCTTCAGAAACGGTAGAGTTCCAACATGGATTAAGGAGGTAAATCAAGGGATTTACTTCTCTTTGCTCATCTATGGCCTTCCGTTCATTTTTACTGCCCAGTTTCAAGATGGTATAGTAGGTAAATAGCTTCCATTGAGATCTTCTGTTTAAATGTTTATTATATGATGTTTTCCAAATTGCAAAGTTAGTAAAAGCAAGTAAAAAGAAGAAGAATTGCTCCAGTAGTAAAAAGGAAATTGTATATGTCCAAACTACCATCTTCCCTGTATTCGAGCTATTCATTGTCAGGGCAGATCAGCTGTGACCTTGGGCAGCAACCAAGTACATTACATTCTCAATACGGCCCAGGCCTGTGGGTGGCAGTTTGGCAACAACCCTTAAAAACATGCACCATTTTCTAGAATGAACACTTCCTGTCTGTTAAGCATTCTATGAACATTTATTGCACATCCTTACCTTAGGAAGGATAAGTCAAAGGCAGAAAATGCCTCCCTGGATATCCGTTTTTAAAGATAGATTAATCCATTGCTCCCCAAATGACACCATAAAAATGCTCACACCCTGCAGTCATAATCAACAACCTCTTCAGTGCTCCCAGATGTTTCTGTATAACTTTACTATATGGATGTATTTATTTACAAACCTGCTGCTTCCAGTAGCTTGTGAGGTAGCAACTTGGAATGTTCCCATTCCCCCGCCCCTGGCTCAGCCCCACTATTGGGAGGGGGCACTATCCCTGGAGGTTAAAATCTTGAATCTTGGAGTTAAACCAACCTGAGCTTGCATATTAACTTTACCATTGCTGACTTGTGTAACTTTGGGCAATTTACTTACCTTGCTAAGCCTCACTTTTTTTCATCTCTAAAATGAGGGTGCTTCTGTTGCAGTGGTTCTCCACCTTCTGGCCCTTTAAATACAGTTCCTCATGTTGTGACCCAACCATAAAATTATTTTCGTTGCTACTTTATAACTGTAATGTTGCTACTGTTATGACTTATAATGTAAATATCTGATATGCAGGATGGTCTTAGGCGACCCCTGTGAAAGGGTCGTTCGACTGCCAAAGGGGTCGCGACCCACAGGTTGAGAACCGCTGATAGGCAACAGGAATGGCAACAGGTGTCTGACCCATTGGGATCAGACAAAAGCTGGGTTCTGGCTAGGAAATAATTCAGAGCAAGACCCAAAACTCTAAGAGAACATTTATTGGGTAAATTACAGAGGGAGTACACACTGGATCCTCCATCCTAAGGGTTTTAAGGGCAGAGATTTTAGGGGAGATCTCAGGGAAAGATCTTAATAGAATATTCAGCAGTTTCCAGGTGTGTCCTTTCAGGGTTGTGGTCTCCACTGATTGATTGCCTGGCACCAGGTCAGGGGTCATTATTCCATGCAGCTGATCCTGACATCAGCAGTGGCTGGGCCTGGAGCTGAAATACAACTGAGGCCTAGATGTTATCTCTAGGGAGGAAAGGTCAGGGATCCAAACCGAATGACCAATGATATGCTAGGGGAGGAAAAGTCACCCTGGGGGTGAGGTCCCACCTTACAATTGATTGTCTGTTGCTGGGCACCTGGGGCTTTCCATCCTGGTGACCTTCTGTTTCTGGCCCATCGTTCTTACTCTGCTCATGTCAGTCCTACTGACTACAGCACTTCAATGAGGTCACCCACATAAGGTAAAAATCTAAAATAATAAAAGCATAATATGCTAATTAGACCATAAGTAGCCGGGGCTGCGAAGGAAGCCTGGGTCCCAGGTGCCAGAGGGAAGCCAATGCCGGCAGCAGGGGGAAGGAAGGCCTACTCTTGCACGAATTTTATGCATCAGACCTCTAGTAGTCAATAATTATTAACCACTGTCACCATACGGAAGTCAATTAAATTTCTACTCATCAGCTTTCTTCGCTGATACAGGGAAGTATTACACCTACTCCAATCTATACTCGTATTTACTATTCTAGTATTTATTTATTTAATTAACTCTTGTAGAGTTTCTACTACATATGAGGAATTTGGTTTTGTTCCAAGAACTTAATACAAATCTAGCCTTAAGAAATGGTCTCTAGCTTCTAAAGTTCCAGAAAACCTAAAGCTAATTCTCAAAAAAAAAAAATATGTCAGGCAAAACGTCAGACTTAAATATTCAGTTATTTTTTTCCTCCCACCTGTGAATGTAAACAAGACATTATCTCCTAAACATAGGAATTTCCCCAAGCCTTGTACCACTCAGCCAGATAACCCTGTTGAGAGAGGGAAACTAGGCCATTTTTTGTGCAGGGGAGTTGGAAAACTCTTGGAAGGACTTTGTCAGCTCACTGCAGAGAAGGTGTGGCCGGCCGGGAAGGGACCTTGAAAGGTTGGCTCCGGGTGTGTCTGGCCCCTCTTGCCCAGTCCCGCCCGGCCACCTTCTATTTCCTTTCAATGTGCATGAATCCGTGCACCGGGCCACTAGTGCATACATAAACACACACACAAAGAACCATTTAGCTCATTACTATCTTACCATCTATTGTTTCCCTCAAAAATGTACCTCTTAGGCTACATTTCACAAATTATAAACCACATAAAAGAACCTTCACGGAGGGGAAAAAACTGTTCAATTATATTTTCTCCCTGACTTCTGTTTCCTGTTCTGCTTTTTTTAACCTCATATCTCTCTCTCTCTCACCATTCAACTCGATATACCCTATCTCTGGCTAACTGGTTATAGGCTTAAAAATTGTATTTTATACATTTCCCTCTTTATTTCCCTTCATCTGCCAAATGGAGATTCAATAATGACCAGAAAATAAAAAGATAAGAAATGTTAGGAAATAAGCAGCATTAAAATTCCACCTGCCAGAGAATATACTGCAGAGTGAGTTTAGCCAGGATGTGACCTTCAGTGGGGTTCTGGCACTTAGACCATTGCTCTAAAAATAACAGATGCTAATTGCAAGCTCACTGCTTCAAACTTCAAACATCCAGTGTTTTAAAACTCAGGAGCCTGATAATATGTTTGTTTGAGAGAAATCTGGTAAGAATTGATGCAGTGTGCCTATGTTTTAATGCCTGTATTTAACACAGGAAAAATGGTCCAGTGTGGGCATGGTCTAAGAAATGTTTGGTTGCTATGGCTACATCATACAGGTTTGGAAATGTGCTTATAACCTTTGTTTTATTTTTGTTTTGTTCTCATCATACAAGAAAGAAATTGACTGCCAAACTTAAGTGATGTTGTGTCCTTTATATATATGTTCAAGATAAAGACATGTGACATTAGAACAACAGTTTCTTACTGGCAGCACAACTCCAGGACGGACATAGTACTTCTCAGAAAATGCCATTTCACCACATGAATTTGGGAGGTTGCATCTCTGGTGTACCTTGAGGATTAGCAGTCTGAGGCTGTAGCATATCCATTTTAGCATTCTGTATGTACTCAAAAAGTGGAGTTGGCTTAGAAACACCCACATCATCTTCATTTTCTAGTCCAATAAGGAAGTTATGGGACTGCCCTGGGGTGACAGTGTTTAATGCAAAATGGGAAACACAGTCATATTCTCTACCCTCCTGCCCAGGTTCATTCGCCTAAGTCACAATCAAGATTTGCAAGAATGGCCCTGGCCGGTGTGGATCAGTGGTTAGAGTATTGATCTGTGCACCTAAGGGTCTTGGGTTTGATTCCCATTCCATGGCATGTACCTTGATTTCGGGTTTTCTCCCTAACACCCCTGGCCGGGCACATGCAGGAGGCAGCCAATTGATGTGTTTCTCTCACACCTGTGTTTCTCTCTCTCTCTCTCTCTCTCTCTCTCTCTCTCTCTCTCTCTCTCCCCCTTCCACTCTCTGAAAAGCAATGGAAAAAAATATCCTCCTCTGATGAGGATTAAAAAATAACAATAAATGAATGAATAAATAAATAAAAGAGATTTGAAAGAATGATTCCTCAAAAAAAGCAAGCAGCAGCTCTTCTGAAATGTGCTTTAAATGAGACGATCCAGATGGAAGCCATCTAAGCAATTTGTGGGAAACCCATAGCATTCAAAGGCGAGTTCTCTATGGCTTGGGCACTGCCTTTCAAAATGTCATAGAGCAGTTTTGCTCCTTTTCTGGAACAATTTAAAGCACATTGTATATGTCAATTAGTTGGCTTAACTCTTGAGAGTGGCTATTACTTTTCATTATGACTTTTCAAGCTTTTTAACCAAGTTTTATGGCAAGTTGCAATGTGTCTCCCTCTGTTCCATTTCTTTAGAAGTGTCTTATTTGGGAGATTTCAAAATCACTTTCTGTGGCAGATCCCTTTTATTTCATGCACTTTCCTCCCTCCTGAATATTTTCTCTTTTTTCTTTACGTGTTAATGCACACATGCAGGGCTGCCTGCCTGTTTTTCGTCCCCTGGGCTTCCATTACAAAGTGGAAATGCCTTCTAATCCAGCTGTATTACTCTTAAGGAACAATTTTGCTTCTTCCATTGAAAAGTGATTTTTTTAAACTTAAAGTAGTAGTATTTCTGAAAACCTGCCAAAATTCCAAGGACTGAGTACTTGAAATTTAACTGAAATTAATAAAATAAAATAGAAATTTAATTGCAAAACATGCACACCCACATTGAAGAAACTCGAGATATGGAGAGAGAATATGTAGGCAAAAATCACTACTCATTTAACCATATACTATTAACCTTTTAAAAAATAATTCTTATTGATATTTAGAGAGAGAGGAAGAGAGAGGGTAAGAGAGAAACATCAATCCATTGCCTCCTGAATGCTTTCTACTGGAGATCTAGCCCAACCCCCGCATGTGCCCTGACCAGGAATTGAACCGGCAACCTTTCAACCCTTTAACCTTTTCAACCTTTCAACCTTCCAATGCACAGGACAACACCCAATCATCCAAGCCACACCAGGGTCGGAATCCACAGAAGCATTTTAATTACTATGGAAAAAGTGGAAATATCACATAGAGAATAAATGCACATAGAGACTACAGAAAGAGGGGACATTTTAGAGAAGTGAGCTCCTCTTTTTCTGTAAATGGCTGGAGAATTTTAAAAATCTAGAGCTATCTGAAATTTCACGTGTTCTGAGATCTTCTAAAGCAGTGGTTCTCAACCTGTGGGTCGCGACCCCTTTGGGGGCCGAACGACCCTTTCACAGGGGTTGCCTAAGACCATTGGAAAACACATATATAATTACATATTGTTTTGTGATTAATCACTATGCTTTAATTATGTTCAATTTGTAACAATGAAATTGGGGGTCACCACAATATGAGGAACTGTATTAAGGGGTTGCAGCATTAGGAAGGTTGAGAACCACTGTTCTAAAGCTTCATGCACCACTTTGAAGAAATGATCTTAGGGGTGCGCTGCACAAGCATGAGAACAAGTTGTATTTCATTCAATCATTCCTCTTTTAAAAAATGTCAATGAATCCAATACAAGCTTGCTATTCATTGCCACTGTTTCTTCCTGAGGTTGACCTGTCCTATTTCCCCTTCCTGTGGGTCCCCAGATTTTGGTCACACTAGCCATCCATGTGCCATGCACCCCATGAATGCTGGAAGAAATGGATAGGGCCCCAATTCCAGGAGTGTCCACACTGGGGCTTCACTAATTGCTATATTTTATTTGCTTGCTCTGTCATTGATTTAAGTCATAAATTACCTCAAATACTTCGTAGAAAGAGGCTGGGTATACAGTGATTAATATGAATGTTAATAAAATGTGATTAGAACATTCATTTTGCTCTCTTAGTTAGAGGGATAATATTCTCTCAGAATTAAACTCTCAAAGTAAGTTGCATACTCAACTAGTCTAAATGCGAATTAAAATATCTTCAGGATAACATAATAGAATTACAAATGTTAATACTTTTTAGGTCCATGATTTCCCTTACGACTGGGAGTAGAAAAAAATAGTAAATTGGATTGTCTCTGACTACTTTAATATTTTTAAATGTTTTTATATCTGTGATAATTGTAAAAATTTTCCCAGAATGCAAAAGTTTAAGTGCTCATAGGACATAGGAAACTATGTATCTCTCATTAACACCTCTTATTCTCCTTCCCCTCAACTCAAATTTTAAGTGTTTGTACTAAAACATAAAATGGCTTTAACTTTATGAATTCTTCTTTAAATGTGGAGATAAAATCCTCTGAGTGTGAACCATAGTTTTATGGATGTTGGAGACCATCTAATCTAATATGAATATAGAGGAATAATTGGCATAAACTACATTTCATTGTACTTTTCCTTTTTAAAATTAATTTTAATGAGGTATAGTTGACATACACAAAAAAAACTGTATACACCTTAATGAAAAAGAAAAATATATACCCATGAAACTCATAACTTAAATTTAATTATCACTTCTTTAGAAGTTTTCTTCCCTTTTTTATTATAAGAATATTTACATAAGACCTCCCCACTTAAGTATAAAGTATACAATTTGATATTGTTAACTACATGTACTAGGACTTATTCAATTTACCTAAGTAAAACTATTTACCTCTCATTAACACTTCCTATTCTCCCTCTCCCCAGCCCTTAGTAATTACCATTCTACCCTGACTTACTATGAATTTGAATAGTTTAGATTCCTGACATAAGTTTGATCCTGTAGTATTTGTTTGTTTGTTTTTTGTTTTTTGAATCCTCATCTGGGGATATGTTTTTCATTGATTCTAGAGAGAGAGGAAGGGATAGAGAGAAATATTGATGTGATAAAAAAACATAAATCTGTTTCCTCCGATATGCTCCCCAATAGGGATAGAACCCACAATGGGTTTCTCACCAGGAATTGAACCCGTAACCCCTCAATGCACACGATGATGCTCTAACCAACTGAGCCATACCAGCAGGACTAGTATTTATTTTTTGTGTTTTTTAAAAATAATTCTTTATTATTGAAAGTATTATATATGTCACCTTTTTTAGAACTAGTATTTTTTCTTTTGTGTCTGGCTTATTTTACTTTTCACATAATATCTTCCAAGATCCTTCATCTAATTTAAGGATTAATATTCTATCACATATATACATAGCACATATTCTTTATCTATTGAACATTTAAGTGTTTCCATGTCTGTGTTATTGTGAATAATGCTGCAATGAACATGGGAATGCAGATATATCTTAGAGATACTGATTTCAATTCTTTTGAGTAGATACTCAGAATTGGAATTGCTGGATCATATAGTAGTTCTATTTTTAATATTTTTTTAAATATCTTATTGATTTCAGAGAGAAGGGAGAAGAGATAGAAACATCAATGATGAGAGAGAATCATTGATTGGCTGCCTCCTGCACTCCCCCCACTGGGGATCAAGCCCGCCACCTGAGCATGTGCCCTTGACTGGAATTGAATATGGAACCCTTCAGTCTGCACGCCTATGCTCTATCCACTGAGAAAAACCAGCTAGGGCTATTTTTAATTTTTTGAGAAACCTCTAAACTGTTTTCCATAGTGAGTGTACAAATTTACATTCCCACTAACAGTGTACAAGGGTTTCCTTTCCACATCTTCAAAAACATTTGTTTGTGTTTTTCTGATAATCATCCTTATAACAGGTGAGGTGATATTTGTGGTTTTGCTTTGTAGTTCTCTGATGATTATAATAGTGAGCATCTTTTAAAATACCTTGGGCTATTGGAATATCTTTGGAGAAATGTCTGTTCAGGTCTTTTCCCCATTTTTAAATCAGGTTTGTTTGGTTTTTATTGCTATAAAGTTGTATGAGTTCCTTTTATTTTTTAACTAGAGGCCGGGTGCATGAATTTGTGCATGGGTGGGTTCTCTCAGCCTGGCTGGCAATTGGAGCCTAGCGGGGCCATCTCGCCCAGTCCCAATCTATCGAAATCGGCTGGCCCGGGGGGAGGGACCGTGGAAGGTTGGCCAGCCATGGGAGGTTGGCTGTAGGAGTGCACTGACCACCAGGAGGCAGCTCCTGCATTGAGCGTCTGTCCCTTGGTGGTCAGGGCACATCATAGCAACTTGTCAACTGGTAGTTCAGTCACTTAGGCTTTTATATATATAGAAATTAACCTCTTATCATATATATATATATATATACTAGAGGACCGGTGCACAAAAATTTGTGCACTCGGGGGGGGGGAGAGGGGGACCCCAGCCCCG
>NW_005355584.1:3481790-3544301 GCF_000412655.1 Myotis brandtii
TTGGCTGGCAGTTAATTTGCATATCGCTCTGATTAGCCAATGGGAAGGGTAGCGGAGGTACGGCTAATTACCATGTTTCTCTTTTATTAGATAGGATATATATATAGCAAATATTTTCTCCCATTCTATACTTTGCCTTTTCACTTTGTTGTTTATTTCTTTTGCTGTGCAAAAACAGTTTAGTTTGCTATAGTCCCATTTGTCTCTATTTGCTTTTTACCTGTGTTTTGGGTGCATATCCAATGTGTAGAAGGTTTTTTTCCTATATTTTCTTCTAGGAGTTTTATGATTTGATATCCTACATTTAATTTTTTAATCCATTTCAAGTTGATCTTTGTGTGTGGTGTAAGAGGAGGGTCTGTCTTCTGTATGTGGATAGCTTTAAAAATTGTAATTAATCTCTGTTCTTCTCCACGCCCCATTGCATGCATTTTAGACTAAAAACATTCAACCTCAATGCTAAACTGACTTCTGAGGGTAGTTGTACTCTTGTTCTAGTTTATTTATTAATGCTTAGCACTCATAGAGTATTTCTGAAGAAGTTGCTGAGTCACCAGCCAACTGTAAAATATTTTGAAATCCTCCAATGGCACCACAGCCTTCCTGGAGCCACTGAAGAAACATGGCTTAAGCTTGCAACCCTGAAGTCTCAAAAAAAAAATCCATATTTTGTCTGCCACTTCTATTTTTCCACTTCAAAGTGCTAACAAGCTTTTAGAATAAATGGGATAATCTGGGTCTCTCCAGGATTGAACTGAGTGCCCAACATCCTCTCCACAAAGCAGGCTAAGCCCCCAACATGGTGGCAGAGCCACACAAGATCAGTGTGTGTGCCAATATCCGTAGGAATCTAGAAATCTCCTAAACCCCTCCCTCACTCGCCCAAACCATTGGACAGTTCAGAATAGCATAGTAATGACCAATTTTCCGCAACGCACATCACAATTTATATGCACAAATGAGCTCCTTGTAATGAGAAGACACTAGAGGGTTCAGTTTCATTTACATTGTGTAGAGGAATAGAGGGGTAAATGGAAGTTTCCACGGTTAGGGAAGAAATAAAAATTAAGGAGTAGGTGGAGATTCCATCATTAAAGCCATGCTAAGCATATGATCCATCTAAACTTGGCACAAAACGGTGAGTGGAGCTATCCAAGGGGCCCTAGCCAATCATTTGGAGCACTGGCAAAGTGTTTGGCATAAAACAGTGTGTAGCAGAGCAATCAGAATGCCAGCTGTGGTGACAACGCCTCTTAAATGCACCCATGCCACTATCAGCATCACCACCAGGTAATGAAAGCGGACTACCTGATCAGAAAGCACTCTCATTTACCCTTTGAATATGTCCCAGTTTGTAAATTAGGAAGGCGAACAATTGGTTTCACTTCCCTGTGTTCTTACTTTTAGCAAGGCTGTCTCATGAAATAATGGAAATGTTTGCCTATGGATAACTGAACTGCAGAAATCATGTAGCTCATTGTAACACAATGGAGCGCATCACTTCAACTCATATTCACTAGGTCAGCACCCCCAGTAAACGTTTCCCTAAAATGGGAAAGTACCACTCTCTACTGCAGTTCTTTAAAGATAATGTTTTGCTATTTATTTTTAAAGTCTGTCAAATAAGCACCAAGATCATATATTTGGTTTGCAAACATGATCATAAAAGTTCAAGTGTATATGAGTTGTGGGAAATGAAGGTATTATAGTTTTCACCCCTCTGATTCTGAATCTCTTCTTTCACTATTTGATTAGTACTTATCCATAGGTTTTATGTAAATTCTTAAATCTTTGTCAAATACACAGCATATATATGTGAAATCTGGTTTATGATTAACCCATGTATCTTATAGGTCCCATCTTTTTTTAAAAAATATTTTTTTTATTGATTTCAGAGAGGAAGGGAGAGGGAGAGAGAGAGATAGAAACATCAATAATGAGAGAGAATCATTGATTGGCTGCCTCCTGCAAGCCCCACACTGGGGATCGAGCCCACATCCCGGGTATATGCCCTGACCAGGAATCGAACCGGTGACCTCTTGGTTCCTGGGTTGACGCTCAACCGCTGAGGCACACCCGGCCGGGCTCATCTTTTAGTTTTCTTTTGTTTCCTTTTGCTCTTTCCATCCTAAAAAAAAAAAAATGCTTACATTATGTTGGTACAACTCCCTAAATAGAATCAAAAACAAAGAAAAACTCAATTATCTCTTATTTCTTGTAATAAACCAACACTAAATAGAAAATCACCCATTTTAACTGTATACCTATTTTCATTATACTTTATTTCTAAAGGTTTATTGAGATATACCTTGTGTAACTCTGAGCTGTGTGTGTTGTTTGATACACCTGAATATTGAGAATGATTACCATGTGGCATTAGCTAACACCGTTATCACTTCACATAATTATCCTTTTTTTGTGTGTGGTGAGAACATTTAAGATCTATTCTCTGAGTAGCTTCCAAGTTATATAACACACTATTCTTAACTACAGTTACCATGTTGTACCATAGGTTTGTAATGATCCCCAAAATGTATTCCTTTATAACTGAATGTTCAACTGTACACCTGTTTTGTATTGTCATAGTGGGGATAGTAAGCAACTGAATACACAGAATCTCAGAGCCAAAAATAACATAGTAAGACAACTCTACACAAACACACTGTGATATTTCTTTTGACAATTTTTTAAATCAATTTACTAGTCACATTCAACCATATTAAATATATTAAACCCAGTTTTTCCAAATCTAGTTAGGAGGCACATGCTGGTATGCAAGAGAATCTCACCCACCAAAGAATGACAACAGGCACTCCTTTGAGCCTTATAATTATAACACATTCCATGTTCCAGGTTTTGTTGTCCTTGATCATTTTGCTAAATAATCCTTTAGGAAATTATTTTTAAAATCATGCAAATTTTAGAAAAACAAGAAATAACAGTCTCTGTTGAAAATTAGTATGGTCTATTAAAACCAAGAAGAGACTTACTTGTCTCATGATCACTTGGATCCTGCCCACTTTTCATAGCATTTGGGTCCCATCTTCATATCTAGCCTACCAACAGTGGCCAGTACTATTGTAAATACTTCTGTCAAATATCCACATGCATTAGAGCCTGATTTATGCACAAAGTATCTGTTTTTGTGGTGTTCTAAGGTAAGCACTATCTCTCTAGTGTAGGGATGTGTTAATGTCATTAGGCAAAATAGAAGGTAATCACCTGGAAAATGAACACCTATTTTTAAGTTCACCAAAAGATGGTCTTTTTCCATCATTATGATATTTCAGCCCTAAAATCCAGTGTTATTTCTTTAAATGCAGTGGTATTTTGGCTTCAGATTATTGGCAGTGAAAGTAGTGACCACACATCATAATTTAAAGACTGAGATTTACACTCTGGGATTTCAGAACAAATATGCCAAATAACCTGAGTACCGTTTCACTCTTCATCACCACATTTATAGAATCCTGTTGACAGATGGGGTGGAAAATGCATTATTATGGGTGTTGGGAGCCCTGGGTTGTCATCTCAAACCTGTCATTAACCTTTTGCACAACCTTGAACAAGTTGCCCCTCTGGACTGTAGATTTCTCCAGAGGACTGCCAACATCACTTAAGCTTAAAAATGCTTAGCCCTTCAATTTCCCTAATTCGGGATGTTTTACAGAGGTTATGGAAATCCTTCAGTCTCTTAAAACATGAAGGGTATGAGGATGTTTCTATAGAGCTAAGAATTTATTTATTTCAAACTGTGAGACTGTGCATAAACATCTTGTGAAGTTTAAGAGTGATATAGTCAAAGATAGCATGAGGCGATTACCAGAGAAAGCAGAAATAAAGTCAAAAACTTTGGCACAACTTTGCTTAATGTGAGAACAAGGGTCCCACTCTGTTGCTTGCATTGACTTAGCAGATGTTTACCTAATACCGACTGCATGCTAGGCAAAGGGCCAGACCTTCTGCATAACGAAGTGAGTTCATTATCAAACAATTCACTCGCCAACGGCACATTTGGGAATTTAACTATTTGCTACACACGGTAGATAGATTATCTTATGCACCAAGTCAGGAGCTTTCTTATGAAGCTTTATCTGCTCTTAACCACCTCATAAAAGGTGTGAAAGAAGAAACAGCCCTGTGTATCCACCCAGGCTTGTTTTTCTCCTGAGAAATGAAACTTTGGACCATGGGGGACACTGAGAACTGTGTGGCATAATCATCCTCTAACCGAGGGCCTGGAATGCCTTCTAGAATGAGCTTTCTGCCTGAGCGCTTCTTTCAGAGAGAAGAGAAATGAAATGTCACAGCAATGATATGGGCAGGGGACAGTGTGGGGGAGGTCGAGTCCCAATTACTGGCTTAGGCAGAGATGGGTCCTGGTGCCCTCTGTCACTTTGAGGTGAACCTAGTAACACTATCACGGGAAGTGTGGCTAGAATCCCAGAGAAAGGTCCTGGAAACACACATGAGTGCGGCTGGTTTTGTAGGCATGTTTGGGACACATATACATGGTTTCTTTCATCCAAATTCTGCCATTGGCAATATGGAAAATGGTTGCTGGGAGTTTGTCTGTGATGATATTTGCAGAGAGCCCTCCTTGCCCTTCCCCTCAGTTCAAATTCATTTATTTTAATGTTTGTAAGTCTACCCACATGGATCTGGCAGAAATGACAGCAATTTCTGCTTGCTGGCTTTTTCTCGAATGCCAACCTTCTGAGGACACAAGACTGCCCCATCTTTGAGGGAACTATGTCAGTCAGGAGGGTCTGACAGATATAAACACACAGATCCTTAAAAGTAGAGTGTGCTGTGCACCATACATGGCACAGATCAACTTCAGAAGAGACCAATCTTTCTCCTGAAATAACATTTATAGAAAGATTACAGTCACTGGCAACTTGTTGAAATTCCCTAATGAATGGACTTAAAAGTGTCTGTGTCAAATTAGGGACTAACCACTCTTCCAAGAGAAAGGAGTCACAGTCAGAACCTCTTGCTGTCCAGCCTGTTAGAAAATGCTGGTAGCAATGGCTTGTCATTCTCATAGCCTAGAGCAGTGGTCGGCAAACTGCAGATCGCGAGCCACATGCGGCTCTTTGGCACCTTGAGTGTGGCTCTTCCACAAAATACCGACTTCTGCACATGGGTCATGAAGTGAAGTTTAAAAAACCCTTGAGTGTGGCTCTTCCACAAAATACCGACTTCTGCACATGGGCCATGAAGTGAAGTTTCAATCGCACTGTACATGGGCGACTTTTGTGGAAGAGCCACACTCAAGGGGCCAAAGAGCTGCATGTGGCTCACGAGCCGCAGTTTGCCGACCACTGGCCTAGAGTATGGGAGCTGCTGGGTGTTGCATGGTTCCTGAGAGTGGTGTCCTGAGCAGAGAGCACAGTTGGAATTAAAAGCATCATAAGTCTTGTGTGAATATTTTTTTGAATAAGATTCTTGAAAATACACTTGTCTGTTATCCCAACTCTGCTGGGCTAGGGTGATTACTCTTGCTGGAAATTGCACCTGCTTGTTCTTTAATTTTATAGAGATTAGTCTATTATTTCCAATTCTTCACTTACTTCCTGAAAGACATAATTGCCTGTATTTATCATAAAAGAAGTAGAAACCAGTGATTTAGACCTACACCAATTCTACCCCAAGTGTCCCATCTTCTTACCAATTGAAAGAAAAAAGACAAATGATTTAAAAATTAATGACTTGTTGGCATTGCTCTGGTCTAATTATTCCATGATTCTTTGAGGAAAGAGTGGCATCCTTTTTATGGGAATGAAATGCCACCATCACTATAGTCAGATGGTACCTACGGAGTGCACATTGATGTTAAAAAAAGAAAAGAGAAAACTAAGAAAAGATGTATCATTCTTTTTGCTTTACTTTCATTTGTTATGCTTTTGTTCCATTTACCTGAAAACTAGATTTACTGAGTTGCCTCTTAAAAGTAGCTTTTTTATTTTCATTTAGGAAATCTATAAAGTTGTCAGAATGTTGCCTCAGGCAATACCCTTATACGGCAAGGCAGAATGTAAAGGAAAAAGAGACCGGAATCTTCTATTTTGTTAGGCTATGGAAAAAAAATAGTTCAAACTTGTTAAGATATCAATTTTGTAAAGAATATAAAAATAAACTTGATATAAGTCATTGTTAATGCAAATTTCTGTAAATTGGCTATCTTCTACTTCCATTAAGGCTTTATCACTTGCTCCCCCAACTATATGTAAAGTCTTCCTTTTGTGATCAGCCATAATATTTATTTCTTTTCTGATATGATACCATTTTCTAGTTTGTGTTACAAATAATATTATGCAGAGTTTATTCTCCCTAGTAATTATGGTAAAGTATCTTTTTACTTCTTTATAGTGCCTATCACTATCTGATATTAATTTCTTATTATTATTCATTCTTTCATCAAATATTTCTTAAAGCTGACAATAGAAAATAAATTAGCATTTTTAAGATACTCAAAGTAGTATATTATAAGCCAAGTTTTTATATCCAGCAAAATTGGCATTCAACTATAAATAGCACAGACCACACAGACCACAGGGTGGGGGGGCAAGGGGAATACTGCTCCTATAAGCCCTTACTAAGGAGCCTACTAGAGGACAAGATTTAGACAACCAAATGACCAGAACAGACATTGAATAATGACTAGTTATGAGTAACAAATGTACACTTATTTGTAAAAAAAAAGCAAAAAAAAACTACAAATGAGGGATAGAAAGTAATACTATACATAGTCAAAAGTAATATGTCTTTCAGTGAGTGAATGGAGAAATAAACCCATGGTACATCCAGACAATGGAATATGATTCAATGCTAAAAAGAAATGAGTTATCAAGCCATGAAAATAAATGGAAGAACCTCAAATGCATGTTACTATGCGAAAGAAACCACACTGAAAATGATTCCAACCATATGACATTCTGGAAATGATAAAACTATGGAGACAGTAAAAAGATCATTAGTTGCTAGGGTGTTTTGGGGGTAGGGATAAATGGGAGAGTTTTGAGGCAGTAAAAATACTTGACTCATACTTTAACAATGGATAGATATCTTTATACTCTTTTCAAAACCCATAGAATGTACAGCACCAAGAGTGAACCATAATGTAAACTATGGACTTTGTGACCTAGTAAGTCAATCAATTGTAACAAATGTAAAATTGTGGGTGACATTGATGGTGTGGGGAGATCGTGCATGTGTGAGGGCAGGGGATAGATGGCAATCTCTGTTCATTCTAAAATTTGCTGTAAAACTAAAACTTACTAAAAAATTGTCTTAATTTTTAAAAAATTGCTGTATTAATTATATAGCATTTGCACCTTAGAATTGTGTTTAAATCTCTGAAAATTTAGGTTATCTAAAAGGCCAGGAATTAATCTTAGGAGAGAGGATACTTTTAGTTTTCTGTTTTGTAAACTTTTAGAGTCTCTCAAATAAATTAAAACAATAATATACTTTATTTTATTAATATTATTATTATAAAATTTAGGAAAAATCTGTTTATTGCCATTGCTAAGTGTTTAGGTTATGGAGACAGCATTTTCACTTTATGGTATGTAATTTAGCTTCAGTTCTTTCCTGCTGCTATGCTTCATAGCAGAGGGGACGAGAGCATGGAGGCCAGACTGGCTTTGCTGGGTACTAGCTGTGCAATTGTGTGCAGAAAACTTAACTACCATATTGCCTGCTTCCTAATGTGAAAAATAGGACTAACTATGTTTTTTAGCAAGTCACAGGCCTGTAAACAGAATTTAATGTGACTATAAAAAACAACCTGTATCCTACTACATAGTAAATTACTATGCTATGAATCATTTTTCTATTATTATTAATAATTATCACTAATATACTGATCTGCAAAGAAGAAATTGAGCTGAAAAACTTCTTTGCTTGGTATTTTAAACACTTTTGTCTTGGTTTTCCATTAAGATGTCACAAAACTAGAAGTTCTTATATTTTTAAGAAGTTTTTTTGTCAGCAGCAATATGCTGAAACCTAGCTGAGAAAGATTGGATATTTTAAATATGGGAATACCTAACCTTGTTTTATAACTAAATTAAGTCGTTAGCTCTCACTTGCCCTTGACCCCAAAGGCAATGCACAGGCTCTGGGGAGCACTTTTCATTCTGAAACCACTAACACTTTCCATTCTGGAAAAAAGGGGGGAAAGATATGAAGTGTTTCTTCATCAACAGGTATGTAAAAAGAAAGATGCCTACACTTTAAAAATATTTTTATTGACTTTTAGAGGGAGATGGGGGAGAAGGAGAGAGAAAAAAAATCGACGTGAGAATGAATCATCAGTTAGTGCCTCCTGTATGCCGCCCACCAGGATCAAGCCTGAAACGCAGGCATGTGCCCTGACCCGTGCACTGGATAATGCCCAACCAACTAAGCCATACCAGCCAGGGCAGATGCATATACTTTTTAGCATTGCTCGAACAACTCTGATATTTTCCTGCTCAGAAGTGTCCCTAACATGTCAGTAAGCTCTATGAATGAGACCACTGTTAACAAGATTTTTCCATGAGATTTAAATGTCATGGCTGTTCATGCAGAACCAATGTCCTGAGCAGTCAGGCTGCTTCAGTCATTTGAGGAAGAAGCAGCATCATAAAAATGAGGTGTGGCTCAGTCCTGAGAGTCAGACACTTCACTGCCCCTTAAGGACCCGGCCTTCTGTTCCAGTTACTCACACGTCAGTGGTTCCAGCCGGATGCCATTGGCTCGGAAACCCTCAAAGTTCTCCAAGCCATTGACTTTAATATAAAAGCAAATAAAAGTAATTATAATAGCTGTCTTTCAAGGGGTGGGAGTTGCTTCCCAGCATACACAATTTTGAGGCAACAAACTGAAATCCACAGGAAAGAAACATGCAGTTCAGCTTATTTCTATGGAGTTGTTTTTACTATTTTTAGTTTTTCTTTATTTCTGGATGTGCTATAAAAACATGAAAATGGGAGCCATTCAATTTGGCTTCCTTTTTATTGCACTGAAACAGTAAATGAAATCTGAGGCCATTAACCTATAACTTTCCCTAATTTCAAAGTATTTTAACATTTTTCTTCTGGTACCCCACTTACCAAATGGCTTCTCATTAAATGGGGTTTTAAAATATTCTATATTACAATTAGTTTCTGCTCTTTCCCATTATATTTTCAAACTGCTTATAACAAAGGAGCTAAATCATATCTACATTCATTTTGCCTCTGTTTAGTTCCTCTTTTCAGAAATCACTTATGCTCAGAAATTACCCATTATGTTTCTGGGAAAGATATTAAGTGCTCTTATTAAACATGATTCATCCAAATGTGCTTTATCCATATACATGGCTAATAGGCTTGCTTTCACACACAAAAAAACTTTGTTACTTTATTGTGTCAGAATTGATCATTTTAAGGGGGGAAAGTTTCATGTGAATATTTTCTCTTCTCCAGACTTTTTCTATTTTGGTTTCAGTACAGTTTCAGGATTCTAGACTTTTACAATTTATTTCTGAAAACAGCCTCAGTAAAACACACAGCACGCTTTTTCTTTTTCCGGTTACTCATGGTCACGTGTTCAGTATTTAACCTGTCCTCTGGTCCCTTTGCAAGATTAGGTCGCCCCAAGTTTGATTGATTGCAAGGAAAACCACATTTTAGGAACCATTATTAGGAAACAGAACCTACTCCAGCCTGCATCATAACAAATACATTACATAAAATTGTATCTCTTTTTAAACACAGTTTTAAAAATGATTTATAAGGTGGGACTCATAGTATTTTTTAAATGATAGTTACAATCTCACCATCTAATTTTGCTCATGGACCTCATTTAATAATTAGGAATGTTTTTGTCTGCAAGTAAATTAAAAACCAACTGACAGTGTCTACACCAATAGGAATTTGTTTCTTTATCATGTGAAAAAGCCTCATCAATTGGCTGCTGTTGTTGGTTTAGCTTCTCTGTAATGTCATTGGGAATCCTGGGGGTTCTATGCCTCTGTTCTGTGCTTTGCATGTTTCCTTTCCATCTTCATGCTTGGAACTCATGCTCTCAAGATGACTGAATGCAGCCATCACATTCAGTCTGGAAACATGAAGCAGTGAATCTTACTTTTCATACTACCTTTTGAAGCTGGCCTTTTCCTTAGCAATATGTCACAGCCATTTGCCCACACAATTAATATCCTTGAACAACACCATTTGTAATGGCTGCATAACATTCCAGGCAGTGGGTGTGTAGCATCATTGATATAACCAATTCTCATTGTCAAACATCAGATGTTTCCTCTTTTTTGTTTGTTTGTTTGCTTGCTTGCTTGCTTGCTTTGCTATTAAACACCAAAAAATTTTTTCTAGTGACGAGAACTTTTAAGCTCTAATCTCTTAGCAACTTTCCAGTACCTTATTCAGTCACCAAGCTGTGCATTATATCCCCAAGACTCATTTACCTTAGAACTAGAAGTGAAACTTCTACTTAAGCTTCCTCGGGAAATCTTAAGCCAAGACTTTTTCATATTCACATATATGCTGGTTCTGTCATCTCAAATGTTAACACAAACCACCAACTGGTATTGCTGATCTGTGTGAAGCATACATTAGATTCACACAGAACAGCAAAGTCTCTAAATTAGACTTTGGTGAGGGGTATCTACCAAATGGTATCTGCAGAGTTGGATAAAAGTAAAAAATTGGTAATTAACAGAATAGTCAGTAGGATGTAGGTAAAGCATAGGGAATATAGTAACAATATTTTAATAACTATGTGGGGTGCCAATTGGGTTCTGGAAATATCAGGGGGACCACTCTGTAAAGTACATGATTGTCTAACCCAGTGGTCGGCAAACTGCGGCCCCTTGAGTGTGGCTCTTCCACAAAATACCACGTGCGGGTGCGCACGTACAGTGCGATTGAAACTTCGTGGCCACACTCAAGGGGCCAAAGAGCCGCACGTGGCTCGCGAGCCACAGTTTGCCGACCACTGATCTAACCACTATGCTGCACACCTGAAACTAATACAGAATAATTTAAATGTAAACTTTAATTGAAAAATAATAATATTTTTAAAAAGAATGCAAAAGTTGAGCCCTGGGGAAAGAATAAGGGTCAGAAAAAATGTCTGCTGAGAAACAAAGGTGAGTCCTTGCCCTGTGGGAGCTCCATTTGATGTCCTTTCATGGTGTAAGTGGAGGCTTTGCTGGAGCAAGTTGAAACCCACCTGTTTAACGATTATTAGGATGAAGAGCTATCAATAAGTCAGAGCTTGTACAGCACATAAAAAGACACAGTTCCTGCACTTACAGTTTATGACCTAACGGAGGCACACGGACTGATGAAACATTAAACTCATCACCGAGAACAGCGTTTTCATCTCAGAGGACGGAAGTTCAGGAGCACTTTTGAGGGTGGTTTTATTGCACCTGCGCTGTCCTTTTATGGAGGATGGAGTTGGGAGGACAGGGACATGAAGCACTCTTCAAGGTCATGGGGAGCTTTGCATAAAAGAAGTGAGTAATGAGAAGTAATGATCCAAGAGATGAGGATGTTGATGGACTAATCCATGAAAAAATAAAATCGGTGGAGTCCTTTTTTAAATACACATGACCACATGCAAATAGGCTATAGTTTCCCCAAATAAGCTCTGATCTGATATAAGGCCTGTCTATGATAATGTCCGAGCCTTCTCGATTAACAAGCAGCACACGTTTTCCGGAAACTGCAACTAAAGGCTTGCAGGCTTCATGGAAACTTCTTAGGGTGCAAATATGTGAATAAATATTAAGAAAAGTCATTTGAATTACATCTGTCCTTTCTAACAAGTTTTTGTTTTATTATTGAGAGGAGGGATAGCATAATTAGTTCCCTTCATTATTAATTATTTGATTTTTGAAAATGAATTAATGGTGTGTGTGTGTGTGTGTGTGTGTGTGTGTGTGTATGCTAAAACGAAAAAAAATAGGTTCATATGGTTTACTGTTTATTTTTCCTTCAAGATTTCTTGGGTGTGTTTCAAAGTTTTAAAATAAACTGAAATTTGCTTTATACCCATTTAAATGGCTTTTGTATCTGGACTCTTTTTAGTCCTCCAACAGGGTAGAACCCCAGCCAAAGAGAATTACTTGTTCTATTATAATTACTACTAGAGGCCCAATGCACGAAAATTTGTGCAAGAGTAGGCCTTCCTTCCCCCAGCTGCCGGCACTGGCTTCCCTCTGGCACCTGGGACCCGGGCTGCTTCCCTCCAGCCCCAGCTTCATCCAGAAGGACGTCCAGAATGACGGTTGGTCTAATTAACATATTACCCTTTTATTATTATAGATAATAAATGGTATATTTAATGGTACCATTACAAATTTAAAATTTTAATTTTGTTTTTAGATGGTTTTGCTGCCTATAAATTCTTATTGGAAAGCAGCAGAATAAAATATAAAAGTTACAGAAGCATGCTAATTCTATTTTTGGGCTTGTGCTCTATGTTGTTTTAGCCCATTCCAACTTTTAATGCTGTAAAAGGTCAAATACTCGATGCAATGCAGTTTTTAGTGTCTGCACTAAATGCCACATTACTCTCAGAGTAATTAATGAGCTCACCCTGTATTTATTAAGCTGGAAAATAGGATTATTTCCCTCAGAACCCATGAACCTAGCAGAATAATAGATAAGAGACATAAATTTTGCAGCTGCTGCCTTGACTAGGAACAAGCTATGCAGCTCAAATAAATTCCTTTTTGGTTTAATTTTCTGAGATCCAGAATTACAGTATAAATCCCACTTATCAATCACTGTAGTCTCATTATCATCAACCTTAAGAATCAATATTTTACAAGGCAAGCTAGGTAATTGGAGACTCACATCACTGGGCAGGCTATTATATAACATTATTATGTTAAATGACAAGCTCATTCGGGAATCAGGTTGCATGCAAATTGGCTTTTATGTCTCTACAAATGTCTCTGATGTAAACACTAGCCATTCAAGTTCATCATATATTCAAATGGAAAGTAAAACCAATATTGGATTCCCATCAGGCTTTAGGCAGACCTGGTCAGGAGATGCCGGCAGGTATATTGTGAGCATACTCCATTATTAGTTGCTCATTGTCAAAAATACCAAGCTACATAGTTTTATTGACAGTGACCCCTATCTGTTTACTCCCACTCACAAATGGTTAAAATTTAAGGGAATTTGAAATTATGTCGGCCAGTAGTTCTTAAATTAGCAGCATCAGTATCACCAGGGAAGTTGTTAGAAAAGCAAGTTCTCAGGCCTCATCCCCAGCCTGCTGAATTGGAAGTTCTAGGGATGGAGCCCAGGAATCTGTGTTCAGAAAAACCTTGGGGTGACTGATGAATGCTCAAATTCCACACAACTACACCTCATGTTGTCCAATTGTGTGAGTGGCAAGAAAACACAATTACTGGAAAGAAAAAGTCAAAAGGAACCTCAGATCTGACTTCCCTAAGAATATCCTATTGCCATTCATCAAGATAAAATAAATATTTCTCTACATTGTGATACACAAGAAGTTTCTGTCTTCGTGGAGCATTACTATCTAGAAGAGGAGGCAAACGGGGGAAAATAGGCATGCACTATATAGATTATAGAATGTCAAAGGGTGACAATGCTAATAAGAAAAATCAAGTGGAGTAAAGAGAAAGTTACAGAGAGTACAATTTTAGAGTGGTCCAAGAGGCCCACTCTGTGCAGGTAATTTTGTGTTTGTGGTTCCAGAATAATATATTTTTTTTCACAGTTTTTATCTTGGGTAACTCAACTTAACATGTGCCCTTGACCAAGAGGGTGTAACACAGAAGGGAGGGCCTAGGGTAGCAGATGCTGGGGTAGGACACCAGGAGCTAGAGGAGGGTTGTGGGGGGGGGACCCTCAGGGAGAAAGGAATACAGAGACCATAGCCTACAGCAGTGGTCTCAACCTTCTGGCCCTTTAAATATAGTTCCTCATGTTGTGACCCAACCATAAAATTATTTTTGTTGCTACTTCATACCTGTAATGTTGCTACTGTTATGAATGGTAATGTAAATATCTGATATGCAGGATGGTCTTAGGCAACCCCTGTGAAAGGGTCGTTCGACTGCCAAAGTGGTCGTGACCCACAGGTTGAGTACCGCTGTCTAGAGCTTGATGACCTTAAGAGAATCAATTACAATATTGGAATTGGAACTCTTCCTGACCACTGAATGCTCAGCTGATAGGACCTGGAGGAGAAGAGGAACAAAGTCCATCACCAAGAATTGCAGAATGGTATTTTAGCAACACTTCCAGCAGAGTCTACCAGTAGGACTTTGACGAAAGGGATTCCTAACCCTGGTGGTCACTCAAGCTTCCAATTGTTACCAATGAAATCTGAGAGATAATCCTCCTCAGGCCTCCCCTCACAAGGCTATTGGAAGAGTTCAGTAAAGCAATGTGTATAAAAAATACACTGAAAACAAAATTTTACACACATAGAATAAAGGCGTTTTTCATTTTACTACTAGAGGCCCGATGCACGAAGTTCGTGCAAGAGAAGGTCTTCCTTGGGCTGCCAGCACCAACTTCACTCTGGCACCCGGGACCCGGGCTTCCCTCCCAGCCCCAGCTTCATCTGGAAGATTGTCCAGAAGGACATCCAGAAGAATGTCTTGTCTGATTAGCATATTACGCTTTTATTATTATAGATTGTTAATGTTTGTATCAGAAAATGTCTGTCTGTTACTCTGTAAGCAAGGAATATTCTAATAGGTACATGGGCATTAGGCAGGTGGTATCATTTCACTAGGAGTAAACTCTTGGATCTTAGCTACTTTTGTTGAGTTCCATGTGTTTCTTGATTTTAATGTGTCACTCAGTTAATCCATGTCGTTATCTTAGTCTTAGGATAATAGCCATTGATTTTAGCATGTATTCTTCTCAATGGGTAAAGTGTGAAAGAAATGGAAAAAGCAGTCTAGACAAAAATATTTCATTGATGCAGATTTTCACAGCATCTGAAATTCGGCTGCTCATCAAACTAGCAGCAGCTGTGAGAAGGTGTGGACTGTGTCTTCCCCAGGAACCCACTGCAGTTTATCCCAGATCCATTTGAGCACATCTATTCCCAGAGGCTGAATGGGATTTCGGGCAATGATCTTAACCACCGTTCCCACACTAGCATCCCAAATCTCCAGGACCTGAATGAACAAAAATTATTGTGCTTTGTAGTTTCTGCTACAAAGAAAAATACATACAAAATTTTTAATATATACAAATAGGCAGACTTAATGAAACTTTCTAAAATAGTGATTGTCGGTAGAAAATAAAAGGCAGAATACCATGCATAATTATGCACATCATTGATGGATTTTTCCCAATAATACACACTTCAGTGCAAGCTAAACAAGAATCAAGCTGCCTTTGTGCATGGATTCGCTCCATAAGGTGCATAGATTAGCATAAAGAATGAACAGAAGGAGGGACATTTAACCTTAAATTTACTTTTGTGTATCTCTTTCCACTCAGAGACTTAAAGTGATACAAACTTGTAAATTTAAATACACAGTTACAATATGTAAACACACCAGAACCTATTATTATTAAATTAAAAAGCTAAATAACTTCTAAATATTAAAGTAACATAACCCTTGGCCATTCATTTATTGCATTGCTGCATTTTTTAAAATATATTTTATTGATTTTTTACAGAGAGGAAGGGAGAGAGATAGAGAGTTAGAAACATCGATGAGAGAGAAACATTGATCAGCTGCCTTCTGCACACCCCCAACTGGGGATTTGCCTGCAACCAAGGTACATGCCCTTGACCGGAATCGAACCTGGGACCTTTCAGTCTGCAGGCCGATGCTCTATCCACTGAGCCAAACCAGTTAGGGCAACATTGCTGCCTTTTTGTCAGTAGAATCCAGTGTCAACCATCCTGTGAAAATTTCCCATAGTTAAAATGGTCTGGAATCATGAGACAAGTCAGTAATTGAAAGTTATCAATAAAACCGAGAATGCCTGGTTCTCCACTTGCTTTTCAAAACCTCTGCACCACACTTCCTGCGTGGGCCAGTTTCTCTGCTTTCCATCACACGGTCTAACAGCCAGTAATAGGATGTTCTAAAACACACGATGACTACAACTTCTCAATTCAGTTCAACTGTCTGCCAGGGGGACCAAAAGAAACGATCTTAACAAAAGAACTCTGATAGGAGATACATTCGCCACTGAATCAACTCCTGAACGTTAACCAGCGCAGCATGCAATCGATTTAGCCTGTAATCTCTATTTTCTGTCTTTAAAGTACCCCATTGTAGTGAAGCAATCGTCTCTTAGAGTAATTTTAAGGGGCAGCAAAGCTTTGAGAACAATTTTCCATATTCAGAATTAAAACATGCTTCACTGTTTTTAACAAAGCCTCTGACAGGATAAAAGCTTCATTCTAAAACCACAGGAATCATTCATTTTCCCTGCTTTGTGTTTGGCCTAAAATAAATGTTTCTTTCTTCCCTGTGAAAATCAAATGAGCTCTGATTTTTCCCTCTCATTTCATCTTTATGTGCATAGCATGCTACTCTTTTAAAAAATCATCTGAAGAAAAGACTTTCCCCATGAAAACAATAACAGCAACAAAATCTGCCTTATAACAAATAATTTGGGCATTTCTTCTCAGGAGACTGGACTGTCATTACTGGAAATTAATTTTGGTTTTTGATTAATAATTATTTCAGTCTCATGTTTGAGTAGTAAGAGGGCCAGTTACCTATTTTTCTATTCTCTAGTGAAAACATTGTCTACATTCATTCTTTCTTTTTGTATACCAGCTGGCTTTATGAAACTGTCTTGTTGGTCAGTTACCATGTAAATTATCTCATTAAGATGTGATATATATTTCAGATAAGGAAGGATTTCACTGACTCTTACAAAATAATAAGTAAATGTTAAAATCCAACAAAAATTGGAAGGCACTACCCTTAGCATGGGAATAATTAAATATCATCAGTAACTGTTAAGGATTTAAGATTTCACCCTATGTACAAGCTAGCAAATTAGCTTGCCATACACAGTTCAGTGGATTCTGGCCAAAGAGACATGAGATTTCTGGGTCAGAGACTCACAGCAATAACATTATCCAGAGTACCAACATTTATGCCCCAATAGAGATGCAAAAAGAGTCAGGAAACCAACATAAAGATGCACATGAAGTAGGTTTTGTTATGGGAGAGGAAACACAAGTTTAGGGAACCCAAATATTTTATAGTGGGCATTTGTCCCAGAGGGAGCCATTGTCTTTATTGTTTTGGACGCGAACAAATCTTCCCTTATGCTCCAGGGAAGATACCATCTCTCTCTTCCAAGGCTGTTTGTTCTACAAATATCCTTGAAAAGATAACCCAGAAAAAAGGGCACCAGTGCCACTGCTCACAAAACATGCAGAAATACAAGAGACTCATGGAGGGTTGTCTACAACAAACTTTTCACCACATAGGTCTCTCTTCCTTGTTTTCTCACCAAGCCCACATCTGTTTAGATTTTTAAATTGATACATTCATTGGGATCAGTGTATTGTAATGATGCTTAAAAAAAACACATCTCCTTAGTCTCATATTTTTACCTCTAGCATACATTAGACAATTACATGGAGCCTTGTCTTATTTAAATTTTCATTTTAAAAAGGATTGTCATTTTCCCATTCACCAAGACCAGGCCACGTAATTAAATTACTTTGATTCAATAGATAATTATTGGCTTTCAAAGACATGCAAGGCAATCTCAAGAGAGATGCATTTTTCTCTATGTTCTGCTCTAACTGTGCAGAGGAGTGAGCTGCTGCATGCATTTTCATCATTTTATTCATTAGTATTTACTGAGTGCCTGCTGAGAATCTGGCATTTTATAAGGCTCCAAAGATGCAAAAGTAAATAAACTTCCTCTCCTCTAGTTCAGTATATGGTCCCAGACAAGATGCAAGGTAAAAAGATAAGAGAAAAGACAGTAGCTCCTGACTCAGGCTGGGTGGGATAGTGGAGGATTGGGTAAGGCTTCCTAGATGAAATTTTTTTAAAAAAAGAGGAATCAGCCTGATAAGAGTTGAAATGCAAATGAGCATTTGTGTGGGCATTCCACAGAGGAAGAAGCCTGTGCCATGGTTCAGAGAGCCTGCCTTCTCTGTTACCTGCACGTGGTGGACAATGGGGGTCTTAGAGCAGAGGGTGTGAGGTAGAAACTGGAAAAGAGAATGGAGAAGTGAAAACAGTTTAAATAACAGCATCCTTAGAGGAAACTCCAATATACTTCTACATCTATAGATAGGAAAGAGTTTACAGGTAGCAGTCTGGTTAGAAGGGAGCTCTGGAGCATTCATCTTGAAACCATATTTGTAAGCAATGTTCTTACATAGATTTTTTTTTTTACTGGAGAGGAGTACAAGGGATGGATTTTATACATGGGGTAACTAAAGAATTCCATACTCACCTTTGAGAGTTTGAACTCCTAAGCTAGGGAGTTTACCTATATCCTGGAAAGGTACAACGGGGAGAGGTCACCAGCAGCTCATAATCACTTTGGCTAAGAACATATTACAGTAAAGTGGACACTGTTGTTAGGAAAACTTGTTTGGTGGCTAGAGTCATAAACATGATGAGAAATTCAAGGTAGAGGTAGTGACCATGAAGAAAATAGAAGGATTCAAGAGGTTTGAAAGAGGTAGATCTACAGGGCTCTATGACTGACAGCTGGAGGGGAGATGATGGAAAAGCCAGGAGACCATAATGGAACCAGCACTTTGACCTGGGCTGTTAGGTTGATGGGTGCCATTCAGGAAATTGGGTGGGGAAGGAAGATGAGCTCAGTTTTGAAATACTGCTTCTGGCTGTGTTGGGGTATTTATCTCTCTCAGGTGGGAATCTTAGGGGAGGTCTCAGGGGAGGGTCTCAATAGAATATTTATCAGCTTTCCGGGTGTGCTCTTTCAGGATCCTGGTCTCCACTGGTTGGTTAGGGCCAGACCATGGGGTCATTAGTCTATTCAGCTGGTCCTGAAGCAGCCATGGAGTCACTTTGCTTTTTCTGCTCTTCTGGGCCTGGAGCTGAAATACAATTGAGGCTTAGATGTTACCTTTAGAGAGGGAAAGGTCAGGAGATCTAAACTCTGTGACCATCGTGGCCATTTGTACGCTAGGGGAAGAAAGGTTATCCTGGGGGTGAGGTCCTTGTTTTCCCAGTTTTTCCCATTGCAAGGCCCCAGGACTTTTTGCCCTGGTGACCTCTACCTGACCCATACCTGACTCATCACCCTTCCTCTGCTCATGTCGGAGGGAAAGGTCAGGAGATCTAAACTCCGTGACCATTGTGACCATCTGTACGCTAGGGGAAGAAAGGTTATCCTGGGGGTGATGTCCTTGTTTTCCCATTGCAAGGCCCCAGGACTTTCTGCCCTGGTGACCTCTACCTAACCCATACCTGACTCATCACCCTTCCTCTGCTCATGTCTGTCTAACTGCTTATAACATAAGTGAAACGTCTGACACTTCCTGGTACACTGTAGTGCTCAATAAATTTTAACAAGGAGTATCATCATAAGCAGGCTCTCTGCTACTTTGCAAAAATTGCAATTTGTATTTTAAACAGACATTTTTTAGCCTTTACCTATAGCATACATTGGACAATCACATGGAGCCTTATTTAAATTTTCATTTTAAAAAGGATTATCATTTTCCTATTTCATTTTTAAATATGAAAAATAACTGATAAAAACCCAGTTCAATCTCCCATACGGTGAGAGTAAAATAAAAATAATTGATTAAAAATAAATACTAACAAGGGGTTGGCCCTAGCCAGGTAGTTCAGTTGATTAGTGCATTGTCCTGATACGCAAAGGTTGTAGGTTTGATCTCAGGTCAGGGCACATACAAAAAGCAGCCAATGAATGTATAAATAAGTGGAACAACAAATCTCTATCTATCTATCTATCTGTCTGTCTGTCTGTCTCCCTCTCTAAAATCAAGAAATAAAACTTGAGGAAAAAAAAGCTAACAAGGGGTTAAGATTATGACTTTTATTGCTGCCTACTGGGTATACTAGTAATCATAATACATTGCCTAATAAGGATTTCTCAATCTGCCTAGAAAAGGAATTTTGGATTTTTCAGCAGTTTCTCATAAAATGTAAATGTTAAGAGAATCCCTCCTTTGTCCTATATGCTTTGACTCCATTTTCCTGAACCTCAGATCCCTTATTCTTTGTTTATCGGAATGTTTTCAATACTAATAGAGACATATTGCAATATCTACTCTCCAGGAAGAGGTTTCAAATTTCCAGGTTCTGAGATTACTGCATTGCTTCTTGATTATATAATTCAGAACTTAGAATGTTAAATTTGTTTATACCAAGAAATACCTGTAGATTTTTCTCAATGAGAATGAACTTCTGTCTGGGATTAACAGAATGTTTTCCAGGTCTCTGAAAAATCAACCTAACCTGTAGGCAAAAAACTCTAGGCAAAATTCTACTGAGAATGAGATGAAAATCCAGATCTTTATCAAGGACTAAGCAAATTTTTGACACATATCCTCCAACTTATTTCAGAAATCCTCAAACTAAATGCAGGCTTAACCTTGTGTCTACTGCAGAATAACATTGTGTTGCATTATATGAAAACCAGATAGTAAATTTTAAACAATTTTATTAATGTCCCTCATATTTAGTCTAAGGGTGTTTTTTTTTTGCAAAGTTCATTCTGTGTAAACTTATGTAACATTAAGTAATTTTTGCTATAATATTTCTGTTTTAATTCAAATCTCTAAGTATATGTAGGGTATCCCAAAAAGTGTATACACACTGTAACAGGCCTTTATAGCTGATAGCTCAATTGCTGTTTCTTTCTTTCAAATTTACCCATTGGAACTAACAATTATTCAAAGTATGTATACATTGAGGGGGAAATACTGTATTATGTAGGGAAATCTCATTATCATTGCATTATTTTAAATATTTTAGAAAATAATTATAGCAAATAAAACTTTCCATTTTCTCAATGTCTTAAGAACAGTCAGTTTATATGTATTCTTATTGATTTGTAGGAGATTAATGTGACTTTCCAGTAAATTTGTTAAATCACTGCTCAATTATAGTTCTGGAGATTTCTATCTGAAATGGGAGTACTCTACTTTATAATCTTAAATAGTTCCTTGATTGCTAAAACTACAAATAATGTGTTCAAAAATGGAAACAAAGATATATCAATATATGATTTCTTAATTATATTAACATTGTTTTCAAAATTTTATAACTGAACCCTTGAAAATAGCAATGTACTATTTATAGTTCACAAACTAAATATCTGAATTTTTCATCATATACTATTTTCCCATAGTATATGATGGTTGATCAGCATTAATGAACTTTTATTTCATGTATTCTCTGCTCCTCATATTATGTTTCAGCTTAGATTATTTCATTTTATTAGCTGATACAGATTGCTTATGAATGCCACAATTATTCAAATGAATTCTGCTAACAGTGAAGAGTTCAGCCAAGTTTTACAAAGAGATCACAGTTGTAGAAAATTAATATCCCAGTAGTTAATTAGAATACAAGATAAATTAAATGCAAGCAACAGGAATAAATGAATGCTACATCAACCAGAATAATAAATATAAGACTATTTTTATTCTAGAGAATTTATGAAATACGTATTAAAAAGTGTAATTCTGTGTGAATCAAATCAAACCATCTTTAAGGCAAATTCAAGTATTTTAAACAACCTCAGATATTTTTCAGTGTTAGAATGTTATTGCTAACCTACCAGTATCTTTACAACTGTAGGCTGTGTACTACATACAAATTAATAATATGCATTTGTCCATTCAAGACTTACTAATTTTTGAAAATATGAATAAAGAACATTTAGATGTCCACTTATAAAGTAAGGAATAAGGTTCATAGTTTGGGGAGTGAAAGTGCCAGTATTAATAACAATAAATGTGTGACTATATATTAAGAAAAGGAGAGCAAGGGAGGGCATGGAAAAGACAGAGGAAAAGCTTTTGCAAACTAAAATTAGAGTCACAGAAACTTTTTATAATTTAGTAAGCGTGGGAGATAAGGTTAAACAAATCTCAAATCTCCCACAAAGTAAAGCAGCAAAAGGAGAGTGAAAATAGAAGAGGTGGGAAATTGTAAGAATGGTGCAGCACTAGAACATATAAATCAGGGGTGTGGAACGCCCAGCCCATATAAGGCTCACGAAATCATTTGGTCTGGCCCTGCCAAGGCATTAGGGGTAAGTTAATTAAATGTTTGACCAAATATAGCAGGCTAATTTTTAAGTTGATAATTTTGTTTGGCCCTCGAATGATGTTTTAAATATCCAAATGGCCCTTGGCAGAAAGAAGGTTCCCCACCCCCGATAAATAATAAATGCTCTAGAAAAAGAGAAGCGAGATGGGGGGTGGGGGGGAGAGATGAGCCTGAGCCTGTGCTTGTACATAGGGAGCTGAAGCTTCCCCCTAGGAGAGGGGAGAGAGAAAGAGAGAGAGAGAGAGAGAGAGAGGAGAGAAATGGAAATAATTAACAAAAAATTATAATATTTCCAAGAAATGAGACATCTTAGTTCTTTGATTGAAAAATAAACTCATAAGGACTTTGAAAATAATACTCACACCAAGACATTTCATCATGCAGCTCATAACCAGGTGACAAGGATCAGTCCCAAGCACCACTGCAAAATTTTTGTCTCTACCTCAGTAGCACTTGTGAAGATTAAGTGAGCTAATAAAGAGTGTGTGTGTGTCACAATATAGTACCCTTGCTCTTAGTGTTAGTATATACTAACACTAATGTAATGTATTATTACACTATGCTGCTATGACTAAACTCATTTAATACATGATTCTATTAGTAGAAACTATTATGATTGTCCTTATACACAGGAACCTGAGGGACAGAGCAATTGCATAACTCTCCAGGTGTCAACCAGCTGTAAATGATGGAGCTGGAACTCAAACCCTAGCAACCTTCCTTCAGAGCTAACACTATTAGCCTTTACCCAGCAGGGGGCGCTAACCATTGGGCATCAACTAGGAAAGCGTCCCAGTGACTTGAAGAGCTAAAGATAACCTAGGATATTTATGAAAATATAAAAAGAACTTATAAGAAAGTATTTTATTTTATTTTTTACATCTTTATTGTTGAAAGTATTATATATGTCTGCTTTCCCCCCACCCTCATTGACCTCTTCTAGCTCGCCCCCCATTCCCACTATCTGTGTCAATGGGCTATGCGTATATGCATACAAGTTCTTTGGTTGATCTCTATATGAGTTGAGATCATGTGATACTTGTCTTTCTCTGACTGGCTTATTTCACTTAGATAAGAAAGTATTTTAATAATCTTGTGATGAGGCAAGACATTATCAAAACACAAAACCCAGAAAACACAAAGACTTGACTACAAAAAAAAATAAGTACTTCTATGTAGCAAAAGAAAATGAACTGAACTAGATGCAATTTTTCATCCTTCTACTTGGAAAGAAGATTTTAATCTGATAATATCCAGATCTATCTAATGTTAGGAAAGAATTACTTTAAAACCCTGTAGGTGGGAATGTGAATGGGTGCAATGAAAATTGACAGTGTATATCAGAAACTTAGTGGTATAAAACAATCGTTAAATTCTCTTTTGACAATTTGAAGGGTTAAAAAATTATGTCATTTAATCATTTTATGTAATCCTAAACCAAATTACATAATTTCACTAACAAGTACCCCTCAGAAAAAAGGTGAAAAAAATAGTCACTATCAAGAGAAAAAGTGTCACATACACTATCTTAACATCTCCTATTCAATTTTATTTTTTTTGCTTGCCATGAACTGAATTGTGCCCCTCCCACTCCAAAATGCATATGTTGGAGCCCTATGCCCCCATCCCAAGGTGACTATATTAGGAGACAGGGCCTTTAAGGAGGTCATCAAGGTTAAATGAGGTCATGTTGGGTGGGACCTGGATCCCGTAGGATTAACATCCTTACAAGAAGAGCTAGAGACCCCAGGAAAGCACACAAAGAAGAGAAGGGCCCACGTGATGTATGGGAGAAGGCCGCTGTTTACAAAGAAGGGAAAAGGCAGCCATTTACAAGCCACAAGAGCTCTCACCAGAAACTAACTCACCGGCCTTGACCTCAGACTTGCCGCTACTGGAACTCTGAGAAAATCATTGTCTGTTGCCAAAGCCCCCAGCCTGTGGTTATTGGTTATGGCACTTGAGCAGACCAAGAGAACGTTTTACCTGCTTGAATGGCTTTTTGTTCTCTGACAATATGGTCACCATCTTACAGGCACTTGAATCTAGTCTTCAGGAACTGGGTTGTGAGAACTGCTATTTCTTCTCAGAAGCTATGTCTATATAAATACACATGTACTTTATGATTCCTAATAAGACCGAAGTTTAAAGCGTTCTAAGGGGACATGTGGCAGTATGCAGGGCAATGCTTTTTGAGTTCATTTCCAGCAGACCTAGGTCTGACCTGCTCTACCGCTTAGGAGCTTGGCGACTCATTAAACACCGGTAGGCTTCAGTTTTGTTTTTGCACAAGTGCAATGAGGGTATGCAACCTCGCCTTACAGAACTGATATGAGGATTTTAACAGTGATGTCTTAAGGGACTTAGCATAAGGTCAGCATGAACAGGTGCTTAAGGAACATACATCATGACTTTTCCAAATCACTCCTTTATGAGTTGAAACCCGTGGCCTTTATATTCCCCGTTGGTTCAGATGTGCTGAATCTGAGCCTTGATACCTGAAACAAATCCATTCAGGGGGCATGGAACTATAGGGTCCAGGAATCTCCACAGGAATTTCAGAAGCTTCCCCCTAGGAGAGCACAGAGATCAACCCCAAACAGTCTGGTTTGAGCTGTAATTACAATGAACTGAGTAAAATCAAACACAGCTCACAGAGGAGATGTTGACAAGGGATCTTGGCATTTCTCAGCATAACTAACAGGTGGGAGGTTATTGCTAAGACACTAGACATTCCCAGGACACTCCTACCTCATAGAAACCTCTTGCCCCCGAATCACTGCAGTCAGAGTCCTGGAACCTCTGTTTACACCCCAGGAGTTCGTCCATTCGTCCTTCAGCATCAGGTCCGATCGCCCTCAGCCATTTCCTTTTCCCCAGTGGCTAGAAAGCCCTTGTCAAGGAAGACAAAGAGTAAGACGGCATCTCCTCTACTTGCACCTGATCGTTGTTGAACTTTCACTGCGGGCTGCACCCTTCCTCATGAAGCAACTATTTTATTTGGGGTTTTTTCGGCTTTTTTTTTTAAAGACAGCACCCTTTCCTCTGCCCCAGATCCTTACTGAGACCATTGTTTCTCACCAATTAATAACCACAAGTTTTGGGCGTTGGGATCTTCCTGATTTCCTACAGAAACAAACTCCTTTGCACGCTATTTTATGTAAAGAGCACAGTCAGTGTAAGTGTAGAAAACCAGAGGGGTGAGCAGTAGGGACTCCATCCAGGCAGCTATGCACTTAATCCCACCCCACCCCCGGAAGGAGAGGGTATTCGGAAGGTACTGTTCTTTGAGGTGTGATATGGGTCTCTGGTCTTGCATTCTGATTTATTTTCTACTGCTTTTGTGTTCCTTCTGGTTTATTACTGGTTTGAACCTTTGAAGACTTACCTTTATGGTAGGGTGTTTTCACCTTTCTTATATGTGGATGCTTAAGTTTCTGGAATTGGGAGTGGTCACACTTTTGTTAGAATAATGCAAATGTTTGAAACATCTCTATATCCAACATATTTACTTCTTTATGGAACAGAACTATATTTCTCAGTCTTGTATATACACCAGGGGAGAAGAGGGTGGAGGATGGTAGGAAATGACATTTCAAAGTATACTTCAAACCGCCAGGTAAATGAGATGTGTTTGTTTTCCCAGATAGCCAGTGTCACCTGAATAGATGGGTACAAAGTATTATTTTCTGTTAAAACAAATATGAATAGCCCATGAAGTAGGAACCAAAATTCACAAGGACTTTTAAGATACACTAATAGCTGTTCACAGCTTTTTAATTATAGCATCCCCCAGGTCCTGAGAGTGCATATTCATTCACCTTACCTGCCCTCCAGCGTGAGCTAAAGGGAAAGTTCAGGAAGCATTTAAATAGAGTTTCCCGTTAGTGGAGAAAACAGGTCTGTTCCAGCAAGTTTATTATTTAAGCCACAAAGTTCATTTCCTTTTGTTGTTTTGTTTTCATCAACAGAGGCTAAGGGCATAACTGAAATGAATGTTGAGAAAATGCTTAATTATTTCTCTCCTTTGTTCTCATACTCATTGTTGCCCAAATCAAATCGCATATGTTCGGCCTTCATAGCAGTACAGTTCTGACGGAGATGTGTTATTTTTGTGATAAGTATTAAGTGGCATCATTTGTGAATTGTCTGTAAAGAAATGGGTGAGGTAAGGAAAATCATCATTTAATTTCCAGTTAGACTAGAAACTGTTCATAGAGGAAATGAAGAAAGCAGTGGTGACCTTGAAGGAGAATGATATTCAAAACCTGTCGTAGTGAGGGACAGCACACCGAGATGGTGGGTAACACAGAGTTTGAAAAAAAAATAACAAGAATACAGTTCCATTCCTTGTAGAAAGAAGGGAGGAAAACTGATGTCTATGGAAAACCTACAGTCCCAGCTAACTTCCTACGTGTTTTATTTAATCCTCAAAACACCTTGACAAAGATATTCTCTCCATGTAGGCAATGAGGTACTAAAAGGAGTCATAGGGCTGGCAGGACTCGGTTCCGTGTGTTTTGGTCCATGGCGGTGATGGTGTTTGCACACCCTGTGGAGTGAAGGGCACGGTGACTTGACGTGGCCTGTGTGGTTCTATAGACAGTGCTCGGAAGCTCCGCTGGCGCCCTGCTCTGGTCCTGCAGAGCACAGGCTGTGTGTACCCTTCAGCTGTCTGTAAAGAAATGGGTGAGGTAAGGAAAATCATCATTTAATTTCCAGTTAGACTAGAAACTGTTCATAGAGGAAATGAAGAAAGCAGTGGTGACCTTGAAGGAGAATGATGTTCAAAACCTGTCGTAGTGAGGGACAGCACACCAAGATGGTGGGTAACACAGAGTTTGAAAAAAAAATGACAAGAATACAGTTCCAGTCCTTGTAGAAAGAAGGGAGAAAAACTGACGTCTATGGGGAACCTACAGTCCCAGCTAACTTCCTACCTGTTTTATTTAATCCTCAAAACACCTTGACAAAGATATTCTCTCCATGTAGGCAAATGAGGTACTAAAAGGAGTCATAGGGCTGGCAGGACTCGGTTCCGTGTGTTTTGGTCCATGGCGGTGATGGTGTTTGCACACCCTGTGGAGTGAAGGGCACGGTGACTTGACGTGGCCTGTGTGGTTCTATAGACAGTGCTCGGAAGCTCCGCTGGCGCCCTGCTCTGGTCCTGCAGAGCACAGGCTGTGTGTACCCTTCAGCTCACATTCATTGTTGGTTTTGACTCTCCTTGTCTGGTGACCATTCCCAAAGCAGCTCATGAACCCTGTAAAGTCAGGTAACATACGTCCCATTACTTTGTTTCCACTGTGGCATTTTGAATTGTTTTAACAGATGTTTGGCAAATATCAGCTACATGATTGACCTTTTGCACCCAAGATTCTAGGATAAAAAGCTACGTATGCACAGGCAGAGGCTTCTGAATTTGCAACTTAAGCCTTAGCTGGTAGCCCACAGATAACACGCTTTAAAGGTAAGCTCCAGCATTGCTCTCTTTCAGATAGCTCTCATTTAAAAAACAAAAATAAAAAATAAAAATATATCAGGATAAAACCAAGGCCAGAATAGTCTTAATAGAATTTCCTCCTGATTTATGCTTATAAATGCCAATATCTCCACTTAAAGGAACTATAAATTATCATCTAACAAGTCAATGCTAAGATAAAGTGGGAAGAGGGCCCATGTCTCTCTTTTCCCCGACCTGCTTGTGGAGTCTTCACAAGAGAATCAGGCCAATGGTGAATCTAAAATGATTTTTATGTAGAAAGCAAGATTTTGCTCTCACAATATTTTCACATTAAGAGGTCCTACCAGTTTAATTACCTTTTGATTACCCAATTCATTTGCATTTCCTCCCTGGATCCCAAGCTCCAGACTCTGCAAGGAAAACACACCTGACCATGAAATGGCTTTAAGTGCATGACCTTGCGAAGGACAGCGCCACCTGAGAACCTGGCCAGATGTTCCACGTTTCTGTTAACAGATTGTGTTCCCTGGAGGCCTCACCACGAGACCAGAAACAATGCAAATCGAGCTCAAGTGCTCTCCTCCTTTGGGTGGAATGCACACTGTGAAGGGCAGAGCACGCTGGGTCTGCCTGTCTGCTCTCCCACTAAGCGCATCCATTAGTTAATTATCACTCTCAACCAGGAAGAATTGTTAATCACTGGTTAACACGAAGGATGGGGAGAACGTTTAGTGAAGCCTTAGAGTAGGCACATTCTCCCTACATGATGAACATTCTGACAAGTGTTTCAGTAATCACTTCTGTTTTTTGTGTTAGCCCAATTTCTCATCGCAGGGGTTATCTGAACTACAAAAGGCATCAGTAGAATTTTCTGAAAATATATCTTCTGTAAGGTTTCACTTTGGGGCAGCTATTTCAGTAGCCGTACAGACTTATCCTTTGGGTTAACTGTATCATGAAATGGGTTCAGTTACTCACAGACCCCACTAGCATAAGCCAGGGCCTCGAACACTCTCACTGTGAAAGCTTTTTCTTGATAGTTGATGGTCATTACTCAGCATAGGTTACTGCCTACTCAGAAAGGTTTTGAAGGAAGTGTGTCATTTGCTTTCATATGCTGGAAGTGATTATAAAAGAAAAGCAAGCAGCTTATAGACTCTCCATCAAAAATAACGTTGCTTTTGGAAAAACTTGTCTGCTTTTGTTTCAAAAGTTGAAGGATAGTAGAAGTTTGAGATCCTTAGAAAATGTACCTAGCTCTTTGGCATCCAGAATTGTTGGCAAGACACACTGGAGAGAAAAATTGAGCCCTGCAGGTGACCTTTTTAGCTCTGTGAGGAACAAAACACCAGGTTATCTCCATTTTTACCTACTTACCTGGAGCTCAATACAGAGGCTAAGAGGGCTCTGATTTGTTTGTTTTATCAATATATCTGTGTTTTGCTTAATCTGTTTCTTAGTACAGCTCTCCTTTCTTTCTCTCCAGGTCATGGGTTTGGTTCCTCAAAGATGTCACGTGCACAGACCTTTCCCAGCTACGCCCCAGAGCAGAGCGAAGAGACTCAGCAGTCCTTGTCCCGGTCCAGCAGCTATGGATTCAGCTACAGCTCAAGCCTCATCCAATGACACACAGAGAACCACTGCTGACCAGAGAGACAGTCTGTCCCAGACCTGCTTGTGGGGTCATTGTGCCCTCTGCCTCCTGGAAGACCAATTGCAGTAGAAATTGAAAAAGGTTGGGTCTAGCCCCAATCCCAGAGGAAGGTTCAAAACTGGAGTTCCGCTTCCTTGATTCCGTGGCTAAGTCCTTTATTTATTGAATTTCTTGGGGGGAGGGGGGATATCTGTGTTTAACAAAAATAGAATCCAAATCATATGAACAGTCATTTAAATACAATTCTTTGGGTCTGACAGTAGCAGCAGCCCGGGCACCATGAGCATTGCCCAACAGGGTTGTACCTGGTTGGTGTCCTCAGGGCTTGGTCCTCCCGTCTGATGACAGGGCCGGTCCTTAGACATAAAGGTCACCCACCACAAGCTGTGTGGCTTGGAAGGTTTTGACAGGGACAAATCCAATAAGCTCCACAAATGGCATCATAACTTGCCATATAAATAAGCCCAGTGACAATTGAGGGAACAGGAAATTTAGAACACACGATTAAGCAAGGCCTTGTAGCTCTACGTGTGTGTGTGTGTGTGTGTGTGTGTGTGTGTATGTGTGTGTGTGTGTAGACAAATAGAGATATGGATTTTGCTCCATCCATCTATATTTAACAAGTATTTTCAAATGTGTGCTGAGGGTGACAGGTCATGCTCACTTAAATTGTAGAAAACTGTCATTTGGTGCATTAAAGTTAAAGATTGTTATGTTGAATAGCTATTTTTAAGACAGTGCTGTAAAAAAAAGGCTTCTTATTAGCAAAAGTATTTATATAGTCAAGTCTGCTCCTATGACAAGTCTGAGAGTGTGAGAAGGAGGAATGCTCTGGAAGCAGAAGAACCAGTCTAGCTGTCCTACGCCTCACGTCACCGCGCTGTCTTTCTGGTTAGCATTCCCTTGTTGGTGACAGTGTCTTTCTCCCTTTGGGTATGATCACCAGCCAGCTTCCATCTCATCTCAAGAAAAAGAACTCTAAATGAGAACCTGTTTAAGAAAGTGATTAAAATACCTGTAAAAAGAACTGATCTATTTTGCAGTCAGGAGACCAACAGGCACAGGATGGTAGATGTTTGAAACCTCACACACCCTTCTCAGCAGCCATCAGGGATTCGCCTTTCACTGTATGACCAGGACTTGCTGGGCTTGCCTTTCCTTTTACTGGGTCAGGGTTGGCTGGGACTATGAGAAAATGGAGTAAATATAATTTTGTTCATCCTTCACACTAATGATGAAGGTTTAAAAGGAGCTGGTGATTTCCATGTGGACTGAGGAAATTTGGCTTATTCTGGTCAACATAGATAGTTTTGCCCTCAATTTTGGCATTCAGTTGAATGAAAATAAAGATGACCCTGCCTGATTATCTGATGCCACGTGCTTAAGATGGTCAGCTCACAAATCCCCTAAGAGGCATAGAAATAGCAGGGAGCCCAGGCCATGTAAGATGAATACCAAATTTTTCTTTCTTAATAGCAAAATTTTTAAACTATCAAAGTTAGTCTGTTGAAAGGGTACCTGTTTTGCTGATTAGAGATAAGGTTTATTTTTCATCCCTATCCATTCCTTTCAGAGGATTACTGCAGCATTCAATTGTTCTGGGTCCCTCCTTGATCAATTCTCATTTATAGCAACCACCTAGACCCTCCGCATCCCTCAGATAAAAAATGTGAAAACCCCATCAAGATGCTAATCATAAGAGTTAATGTGGCTGTGAAAAATAATTATCCTAAGCTTTCAGGAATAAAAAGAAAATTGCTCAAATGCTCTGCACTGTGAATTTTGCTGACACATCAGAAGAGCAGGTGACTGGTTCCTGACAATGACAGAGCCTTCCCTGAAGTTCCAGCTTTCAGAGTTAGGCACCTTTAAATTCCTTCAGCACAGGGCATTTGCTTTTGAAATGCCATTAGCGGAACTCACCAGAGCAACTCCCAGCTGAGACCATTTAAGCACAGTTCCTAGTGGGGTCCCACTCGGAGCAAGACTCACTCAGTCGAGCTGTTGCTTAGAGACCACAAGGGACTTATGGGGAAAAGCCCCCAAGGGTCCTGGTTCATGTCTCAGTTTTATTAATGTGCCCGGAGCACAGACATCGAGTCCAGGGAGGTGGAATCTGCTAATTAGATGAGTTGCTCTCGTGTCTACTGGGTGGGAGACATAATACCTGCATGAAGTTACTCAAAAACACCGTTTTCTTGTGATCATTCCCAGTGAGCATAACTGACAGGGTACCAGAGATCAGGCAAAACCTTGGGCCAGTTCATTCTGAAAATCATGTCATAAAAAGAGTCTGTGAGATAGAAATTTCCTTCCCATGTCTTTATCCAATCTCATCGCAATGAGAATAAGGCCATAAAATATCTCCTGGAACATTTGTGGAGATGTATTCTCTCCTCTAACTATGCTTCCAATTGTAGCTAAGTCAAAACGACTAAATGAACAGATAGGAGAATTTATATTAACCTAACATACTTGACATAAGGCAGTGCGCATTGCAATAAAAATGACAAGCTGATAAATCTTCTACAAAAACCAAAGATAAAGAGTTACTGAACCTGTCTTCTGGAACTTCATGAAATCAATTCCACTGGAGCAACTAGAGTGGTCATAGGCATGTATTCAACTCACTTGAGCTTATAGGTTTTGACTGAAGATGCCTCTACACTTCACAAGTCATTTTTTCTCCCTCCAGAAATTGTATTATATCTTTAACATACATGTGACTTTTTCATTGTGAGGGATTGACTTGCTATGAACCAAAGACATCTTTTGGCCCTTTCCAAAAATGACTCCGCTGGGACTCCTCCAGATGGAAAAGGTGAATGAAGAGGGGCACAGTTTCCATATCGGGTGGGAAGAGAGTGATGATGACAGAACCCAACATAAGTCCTAAAGGTTCGTCTGAGAGCAGAGAAAGCCTGGGGGACATACACATTTCACAGATTATGTGAGGGGATTTATTTTTTATGTCCCCAGTTTTTTCTTCAGATAATACTAATTGTTGTACACGTGACATTATATTTAAAATGCAGAAAAGTACAAAATAACTTTAACCCAATAGCTTACTATTCTGATGGGGGCAAAAGAAAACACAACTTTTTTTTTAATTCCTTGAATGAATAGTAGGCTCTCAGAACTAATTTATTTATGCAGGTTGCAAATATTTATAACTGAATAGGTTCTGGCCACTGCCACAATTTGAACTTAATGAAATAAGAAATATATATTTACTTATTTATTAGGGAAGATACTGTTTGATAGAGCATGTGAAATAAAGTGAAATGTATTTATTAAAAGTAAACCTCCCCCTTTTCACCAAGTAGTAACTAGAGTACTAGTCCTAACATCTTGTACAATTTTTCTCTGTCTTCATTGGGCAATTATGTTTCAAAATTATTTATCACCTATAAAATTGTCAACCAGTTATACTTTCTGTCCAATATAGAAACAGTGAACTGATAAATAACTTCACACTGTTAGCAGTTTCTATGGATCCAATTTATTGCATGTGCTATCTTTGTAGTAAATATTAAAACACATCCTGAAAATTGATGTCTGCCCCTCATTCTTTGGCCAATATCTCAGAAAACTTTGTAAAAGAGCATGAGTATCCTATTCTCTAGATTATTTGATCCACTTCCTAAAATGGACCATTAGTGATACAGTGAAAACAAGCTAAGCCAATTATATTCTTATGAAAATATTGTAGGCCAGTTTTGATTATTATAACACAGCCCAATAAATAGGCAATACACATTCAATGGGGCTGAGCCTAAAGACCTTTAACATATCATGTTATAACAAATATTATGCTATAAACTGCTCAAAGTGAAAAGTATGTATTTTTCTCCAATTCTATTAACATATTATGTCTGTCCATATCTTGCAATTTCAAATTACTATACCAATAATTAACTATATTTTACAATCCCCAAACCTTGGTCTTCTCAAGATAGATAAAAATGTGCCTACTGGACATGCATTAATAATTACAATAATAGGTGATATGCCACACAAATGAATTTCTAGCCCGTGAAATTTATGGACTGCAATTTCCAATGGAGAGGGTTGAGAAGGAAAATGGGAACTAGTCAGGGCAACAATTTAGATAAGATTACAAAGACTCCAGTGAACTGTCTAGTCACTAGACTAGTGTAACATTCAGATTTACTTTCTTAACATTCTAACCTCGGTGCCATGTCCCAGACATGGCCTTCTTTACTAGTTTCTCTGAGTACTGAGTATGCAAGACATCAATTGTATCAGTATTGACATTACCACACGAAGACAGCCCATTACCAACAAGTGTGCTTCCTTTAGGAGAGTGAAAATTGTTTAACACCAAAGAACATGTAACAGAATCCCCTTGGTCGAATGTTTCTTCAGTAACTTGAGAGTCATTCCTGTAGAGTCAACCTCATTTGCATTTCAATGTGAAGATATGTTATCAGTGAGACAGGCTGGGGGCTGAACAGGTCAGAAAAGATGCACAGCTGTGTGTGCGTTCTCTATAAATGTACCTGAAAGCTTAACCCACATTTTCTACTACAAATCCTTCCTTTCTTATTGAAGAATGTGAATCTTTGTGGATCAGTTCTATAATTTATTACAACTAGATACGGCATTATAGTTTATAGACTCTCATGGAAGTATCATGAGATTTGGGGCACATTTTCTAGATAGGTGGAATGCTAGTTAGCTCTGGAGATGAGCGTGTAGAATAAAAGTCCTGTTTTTATGTTCCCCTCAGGAGAAAACCAAAACCCATAAATGTTGTAATTTATTCACAGGCAAGAAACAGTCAGGAATAGGGCCACCTAGCAGGCTCCTACGAATGTTTCCTTGGCTACATCTCAACTCCCAGGGATGCGTAGTGGGAGCTGAGAAATACCACATGGCCTATAAGTGAACAGGCCCTTGTACATGTGTTTTCCCAAATTTGTCAGATGTTTCTAACTCTTCCTGGACTCATCACCAACAATATCAATTATGGGGCAATTATTAGACCTGTAGGTCATGGATGATTGGTGTAAGTGTTACTATTCTTATACTGTCATCCAGTTCTTTGTTGGAAATTTAGACTTACTTTTTCTAAAGTGATGGTCAAACTAAAAAAAAAAAAAATTAAGTGTCTATGTTTTGTATTCCTACTAATTCATTGCATTGTTGCTGTGATTATTATTTTGGGGATTTTTATTACTCTGTAGCACTTTGATTTAATTATTTATACATTTGTCACAACTTTGTTAAAGAATTGATAATATCAGGGCTACATATTTTCATGCGAGTTTCAAAAAGCTTCCATTTTCAATTGAAATTTGGAGGATTGTTTTTTTGTGGGGTTTTTTTCTTTAAAATACCTTACACATCAAGCTTTTCCTCAAACCCTTACATAGGCAATTATTTAAATTAATTAAATTTTAGATAAATTAGAAATAAGTTAAAATTACTAAATAATATGAAAGCCACTTTTTATGTGAGATTTTCATACACTTTTCTTAGTTTAAAATTTTAATATCTTGTAAACATTTTAAAGAAGGGAAAAATATACTTATAATAGGAATATGTCAACTTCCTTCTAATAATTCCACTTAATTCATTTTTATTTTGCTTCACTTTCTATGCCTGCTACCTTAGTCCATATTCCATATTCTGAACTTATTTTATTAGTTGATACAATTAACTTTCTCAATCTGATCTCTGGGGTTTTTTTTACGATTTTAAACTTAAAGAGAACATTAAATTAACCCATTTTGTAGACACAGAATTGTGCCCCAAATGAAGCAAGGTCTCCACCTTGACCCTGCAGCTGTGCTCACCTCGGAATCTGATTGCTGTCCTTATTCACCCAAGTGACCCACAGCCTCATAAGACTTGCTTATTTTAAGGAATCCAAAATGTAAAGCCCCAAATTCAGGAAAAGAAGATTGAGATAATGGCTTAATTTTTTAAAGGTTTTCTCTCAAAGAAAACCTTGTGAAAGGGTTTTTATGTTGTTTTCAAATATCATTAACTCCTTGACAGAGGGGTTGAAAGGCAGGGAAAGATGGAGAATGAAATGATTGTAGTATCTTGTTATTCAATATAAATCAGAAATGAACATGATATGGGTCCATATGAAATCATTTGATTAATGGAATTCAGATTTACATGTCTATTGCATAATTCAAGGAACAATGCCTATCCTTATCGAAAAATATATGTCAGTGAGTGGAGTGGAGAAAAAGAAGCTCCCAATTTATGTGAAGACCTGAAATGGAGAAGAGAGATTCTTTCAAGTTCTAAGACACCGTGTTATTGTAGTGATAGCCAGCAGTGTATAAATCACAGCAACACATAAGTCTACACCCTCACAACGAATGAGTTGAAAGCCAGTATCATCTTGGCTGCAGACGACAGAATACCTCACCTAGCACCATCTTTACACAAACCCTAACACACTCATGCACACAGACACATTTTTTACTTTGACCTACTCTGTATATGCCCCTATACTTACCTTTTGGGATCCACACAGAAATATCACATCTTGCAAAATCCTTATCCATATGAATCTTCAAAATGTACTAAATTATGTGTTGTATGTTTGTTTTTCTGTAAATTCTTTTAAATCATTTTATATATACTTTGTGAAGTCCTATACTGTATTTTATAGAGGGATATTATTTGTCCTTCATTAAATAGAATGTTTATGATCATTTTGATAAAAATAACTGTGGACACTACACCTTTGTCAAGAAACAAAATACCCATTACAAATTTGCTTCTTTTCCAAAATATATGATTTGATATACTTCCTTTTCAATAATAATTGATTCCAGATAATAGTTTGGGGACATCTGTACTTAAATACTAGCTGAGCCACCTTTTGCAATGGAATGCAAAGGAATACTGTCCCTGGAAACTAAATGTAAATTTTTTGGCAGGACAGAAAATATTATTATAATGAGGCAATAATTAAATTATTTTTAAATCTATCTGTGTGACTTTTCCCCTTGTTAAAAATAGTACATAGTTCAAGAATTACCCTCTTCTAAATTTCTAGTTTCTATATTACAGTCCTCAATAGATAAACTATTGTTATTAATGTCTTACTAGTAACCATAAGAAATTCACAAATGAGATTGCTACCAGGAGAATCATTTATAGTTGTGCAATATTAAAATTTCCTCCATAACCTAAAAAAAGGTAAAGCAGTCCAAAAATACTGCTTTCCACCACAAGTCTGCATGATTGAGATTTGAACATCAAAATTGCTGGGTTTTACCCAAGAGTTACTATTGTTAGCACTGTAATATTATATGATCTCCTTACATTTTTGTTTTCATGTGATGAACTGTAACTGTAATTAAACAGAATTCTGACAATCATATTCTTTGAACCTTTAAAATGTCACTTATTCCTTTATTTATTGGCTTGCTATTTTCAAAATAAAATAAAAGAGGCCCTTTATTAAATGGAAGATTGCTGAGAATTCATTATGTATTTCTGGTGCTTTCCTAACCCTGTGTTATGATAGGACATCATTTTTACTTGGTTGACTCTGGTTTGGTGGAATCATGGAATGTTAATATGGAAAATGACATTGGTGACCAGCACTTTTATTTCCAGTGAAGTGATATCCAGTTTTATTAAGTGGCTTTCACAACAGCACACAACTGGAAAACAGTTTTTCTCCAGCACCAGGCTCACCCTTTAATTACAAAGGAAATTATTGAAGGTGAACATTTGGTAGAAAAACATTTCACATCAAGAGTGAGAAGCATGCAGTTCTGACCACACTAGCTACCAGTGACTTCCTTATTACATATTTCCATCCCTTGGCCTTGGTCACTGGCATTTAGATCGCTCAGGAAATACACTTACAGAATCCATTTCTCAAGCTTAATCTTTAAATCTTATCTGGGCTGTTCTTTATGGTTTGCTAGATTAATTTATTAGTAGTATTGTTTTTTCTTTCAAAGAGTTATGCCTTTATAGAGAGCTTCCATAATATGAGAGAAATCAAAGTGAACGAGAGAGCTGGCATTAGAGATATTGAACGTCACAAGACACAGCCCAATAGTAGTGACGCTGTTATTTTTGTAATGTACCAACAAAGAAAATGAAACCAAATAATTCCCCAAAATGGCAAAACGTCCATCCTTTTTTCCAAACTAGTCAAGAACTATATTAAACAAAGTTACTGAATTTTTATATCAATATGGTGAATTATTAAAATAAAGGTTTAAGTAAGAACTAGATAAGATAGCTAAACATTCAAGGAAATATGAGTTATCCTATTAATCAGGGTGTTTTAGGAAATCAGGCTGCTAAATTATAGGCTCTCAAAGGCCAATCACTAAACACTTACTGAGTGCTGACTACCTACTACACCGAGCAAAAAACATGCCGCATCTCCCTCCGGCACTTGGTTCTTGCTGCCTTGTCATTTCTTTTGCTGTGCTTCAGGGAAGAGAAGGGTGGGGGCGGGGGCAGCTGACAGCACATGGGTATGGGGCCTTCCCCAAGAGAGGACATGGAGATGGCTAGACAGCTAGACGTAAGGAGGTAAGGGAAGGCAAGAGAGACCACCTCCCAGCTTCCAGTCCTTTCTCAAAGAGGTTCTGAATTTCTTCCCTTCTCCTCCTCCTTCTCCTCCTCCAATCTTATTCTCTCTCTCTCTCTCTCTTTCTCTCTCTCTCTCTCATTAGACACTGCTTTTTTATCATAAGAAATTATTATACAACATAATCTAACATAATTCCAAAATTATCTCTTGCTATTTGTATGATATAATTTTTTAAAAAACCTCTTTTAAAAAATATCCCCTTCCTCTTTTGACACAAACCACATAAGACAAAATATGCACTTGAGTCACAGAGTGCAAAATATTCACCTGTTCTACGTATCTTATACTCCACTGAATATTTGCAAACTTTTGTTCTAAGGTAGCCCAATACTGCGCTGTGGAGGATGTCATTCAGATTGATGGGCACCGGTCCAGCCAGTCGGAGTCAGCGTTGTAGCTGTGCTTTTCCCCCACGTCTCCTTATTTTCCAAGCTTCTTCTATCCCTCACCTGGACTTGCTTCCAAACAACTCACATTGTTCAAATAAATTAACTGCTTATTTCATAACACTGTGTCAGCCTCCAGTGCTTAAAACCGTTACTGCCAACTTATACAGCCACAAGCCCGACTATAACAGGCTTGTGCTTGTCCGCTCCACCACTCTGGGCACTGGTTACACACTTGCAGTCTGGGACTTTGTGTCCTTTTATACCTGGATGTTTTCTAGAATTGATTCCAGGTCTTATGTTTCCCTCTCTTCGTTTTTCTGGATAAAGGGAGACATCAAGATGACAGCTCTGCGGAAAGAACCACAGCTTCTGGGCCCAAGTCAAAGATCTAGAGTAACTTTTCTGGGAAGATGAGTGTTGGAATATCTGTTGCACCGGAAGCTCCAGAGATCATGTAGACCAAGCATGTCAAACTCAAAGGCTAACACGGGCCAAATAAATGAGGCATTCGGCCCACGGGCCGCGAGTTTGACATGCTTGATGTAGACCATTGGTGAAGAGTCTGACATAAGCTTATGGTAAATACAAGAATAGTCAGCTGAAAAGAAACAATCACTCTAGGTGGGGAACAAAGTTCTGTAGGAGAGAAGGCGGTTATTTTTACCATGTGATTCAACTGAGAAGAGTGTTAACAAAGTCATAAAAAAATAAAAAAACAAATATGAAAACAATCAAACTTTAAGACAAATATTTTTGAAAGATGGTCATATGAGAAAGGTATTCATTCACATCTCCTGAGTTTATGGGAATAAGACATCAACAAATCAAAGAATGCCCTAAATTTGAAAAAAAAAATCTGGTAGTAATATAAGCATGCTATTCAGAGAAGTAGAGAGAAATAAAACAATCAGAAGAAGTGAGATGTGTTGTCTTGATGGAGGGAAATGGGAAGAGCAGGGAAAGATTTTTTGTAGGAAACCCCACACAGCACTCTGACCCTGAACTGCACCCACTTATAAAATGCACTGAGTGTTGCCTCGAGAGTTACAAAGTGCCAGTGGTTTGCATTGCTCTGCATTTAACACTCCCTGTTAATGTTATTCTGTAGAAAATCTTGCCTAATATTCTTTGGTGGCAAATGAAACTAATGATCGTGGGGCACTGCATGTTATTAATTCAAACAGAGAAAACAGTATAGTATGTCGAGGTGAGCATTTGCATGCAAAACCCCAAAGTCTGAAATTACCCATAAACCTGGAAAAGTGTTCTAAAAGAGGGTAACTATATAACATCATTCAAACAGGGAAAATAGGCAATAAGTGAGGAATATTGCAGACATGTATCACCCATACCCCCGATTTAGATCTTTTCTTACACCTTACAACAGCGTTAGTACTTTAAACTGGGGAAAACATAATATGTAAACCAACCTTGAACACTTATAAAATTTCCTGAGCAAGCACTGCAGTTATTCTAGAAATTCCAGGTCTGCCTGTGACTATCTATCACTAGCAATAGAAAAGTGGGTGTTTTTTTTAAACTTGTCTTATTTTTCAGATAAATGTATGAAAGCCTAGAGACTTGACTTAGAATAATTCCAATGAACAAACCAATGAAAAAAATATACTAATTTATGAATGTAAAGGTCAACACTTTCTAGACACTACATTCTAATAATGGCCAAACTAATGATGATAATAAAATAACGGTGTTACATGTTTATGTCATTTTATATTTTTCAAAGATATTTTCTTATCACTTTCGTGGAAAGAAGCTAAACTTGATGTTCACAATTTAACATCTCCACCTATACTTTATAAGCATCTTAATTCTACAATATCTTGGATCAAGCAGTACAAGAATATAGCACATTGTGCCCAGCCAGTGTGGCTCAATAGTTGAGGGTCAACCTATGAGCCAGGAAGTTTCTAACTCTCTCTCCCTTTCCCTTCCTCTCTGAAATCAATAAAAACATATTTTAAAAAATAAGAACACAGCACATTGTGATAAATCAGGAGACATATGGTGATTATAGGGCTTCCTAATTACAATGTGGACTCTACGCATTTGGAATATTACTGCAATGCAGCTGTAGGTTTTTCTTTAATACAGTGCTAGATAAACCAACATAATAACTAAACCTGCTAAAATTATCTTTAGTTTACTCTATCTTGTAAGTTGACATATTTTAAATGTATATGTTTTTTAGTAATAAACTGAATTACTTAAGACATTCTATGAGCCCTAGCCGGTTTGGCTCAGTGGATAGAGCGTCGGCCTGCGGACTGAAGGGTCCCAAGTTCGATTCCGGCCAAGGGCACATGCCTGGGTTTCGGGCTCAATCCCCAGTAGAGGGTGTGCAGGAGGCAGCCGATCAATGATTCTCTCTCATCATTGATGTTTCTATCTCTCCTTCTCCCTTCCTCTCTGAAATCAATAAAGAAATATATATTTTTAAAAAACATTCTATGAATCTGAATAGTTACTAACTACAAATGAGAGCCCCATCCGCCTGTCTCCCACCCATAAGCATGACGACAAGTTAAGGACATTCCTGTGCCATTTGCTCAGCACGCATAGAGGCCTTTCAATGATGTTTCACGGTCACTCTGATGATAATATAATCAACACCTAATCATGGTAGGTTAATTAGATGCATCCCTTCCCTGACAAAACTAAGCATTCTCTAACGACATTTAATAAACCTCTCATCAAACAGCAATTTTCTTTAATTGGTTACTTTAATGTAAATATTAAAATAGTGGCATTCAAAGGAAATAGATTTTTATTTAATGTATTATATATCAATATAAATTATATATGTAAAGAAGAATCTTAGGAAGCATCTTGCTTCCTAAGTAGCACCTTGCAAAAAAAGATTTAAAATATAATTTAATTCAATTCTGACCTTTTATTCAGTGGATCTATTTTTATCTCTTTCCTTATTAACCAGAATAGCAGGTACAACAAATTGTGTGTGTGTGTGTGTGTGTGTGTGTGTGTGTGTTTGTACACTCACACAATATATATATGTACATATATGTGTGTGTGTATAACATATGGCAGTATCTTAAAACTCTAGCAAACTATGTATAATATTAATGAAAATACAATGAAAGTGCTTTGTTAAGATGTTCAGAAGGGAAAAAAGGAATGAACAGAATTTCACCAGTTAACAGCTGAGAGTGGAATAGGAATAGTAGGGAGGTCAGAGAGAAATTTCCGCAGGACTGAGGAGGGCTCAAAATCCCTGAAAAAAATCCTGAACTCTATCATATAAGTAAACTCTCTACCAGACAGAAACAAAGATTATGAATTTTCCAAGAGTTGTGGACAGCCATCTTGGAAGCACAAGAGGGAAGTTCGAATGAGTTAGACCAGTGGTCGGCAAACTCATTAGTCAACAGAGCCAGATATCAACAGTACAACGATTGAAATTTCTTTTGAGAGCCAAATTTTTTAAACTTAAACTATATAGGTAGGTACATTGTTATTAACTTAATTAGGGTACTCCTAAGGCTTAGGAAGAGCCACACTCAAGGGGCCAAAGAGCCGCATGTGGCTCGCGAGCCGCAGTTTGCCAACCACGGAGTTAGACCAACACCAGTGAAGTGGATCCAATGCCATGGAAAGGGATCCAGAAGCTGGTTTGTGCCCACACTTGATTTCAGACATGACATTTAAGTCCTGGTCAATAACCTTTGCCTGAAGCTTGACCTCCCCGGATGGCTCCATTACATGAGTCAGTAAGTTGCCTTTCATGTCTAAGCTAATTAGAGTCTGGTTGACTGAAACATTTCTGTTAAGAATGTTCTCTAGGTGATGTAGGTCACCAACACCAGGGAGAACAAGAGCAGGTGGATCCGGTGGTTTCATGTCCAGGCCAGCAGCAGGGCTTGCACTGTAGCTCGGGGGCAAGACAGACAGGCTCCTCTTCGCCCTGAGCACAGTCCTGGGATGAGGAAGCAGAAGAGGCTCTGATGTCTTCCAGGCCATCACAGCTGCCCCTTCAGGTCAGAGGTGATGAGACCCATAGACAGGAGATTGTCTTTAACATTTTGTCATATTCTGTTTTGTTAATATACCCAAAATTGTGTATGTATCTTATAACTGTTTTTAGAAATTGGCACATAGGCTTCTATTACTTATTAGGTGGAGATTTTATATGTAAATGTAGTACTGAGAATCTTTTTTCCATCGTTTTGTTGGGGAATTAAATAGGGTGCTGTTTGGATTGAAAAAAAGTAAAATATATTCAGTCTACTGGCATCCAGGGTAGACACTGAATAGTGGGAAGAAATTGTATAAAGATCCATGGATTTAACAGTCATAAATTTGCTCAGATCAAGAAAAAAGCTTAGGCTCTAGTCTTCGGTCTCCGGGAGAAGGTTGGGTAGTTGACATAAATGTCCTCTCCTGCACCATCTGATGGTTGACTGATGGAGAAGGAACTTCTGTAGTTGTTGGATGCCTAGAAAGACAGGCAGAGAAGGTGTCAATAATTCACTAAGTTGTCAATTACTCACTAAGGTGTCAATAAGCAGCTAACAAAGACACCGAAAACAAATATCTTCTCCATTCAACTACAATAGAGGTCAAATTTCTATTACAATTAATTTCATAAAACATCCTCTTTATTATATTGAACTTCTGTGAGAAATCATGTTCTTGACTTGCAGGGCCCCAAGTAAGATGCAACAGAGGCCTGGTCTACATCATCTCTTGCTACACTGGGTTTATGAAACACCTGTTTAGATGCAAAACTCCCTTTCCCAATGTCAGGGGTTTTGATTAGAGCAATTCTCATTTTTATATGGAAAGTCTCATATAGTATTTTCCCATTGTGGGCCCCATTAATTAATTTCTGTTGAATGAATGTCATCAGAGGCCATACTTTTTTATTTTATTTTTATTTTTTAAATTTGTCTTTATTGTTGAAAGTATTACAGATGTCCCCTTATTCTCCCTATTGATCTCCTTCACCCCAATCCTGCCCCCACCCAGGCCTTCACCACACTATTATCTGTGTCTATGGGTTATGCATATACATATGCATATAGGTTCTTTGGATAATCCTTCCCGAGCCTCCCTACCCCTTTCCCTCAGATTCATCAGTCTGTTCCATGCTTCCATGTTTTAAAGAACAGTACATGGTGTCCTGTATTAAAAATAAGCAACTGAACACAATAAATTAACAAAATAAACTGATAGTGACTTTCAAGATAACGTTATGTTATTATTAGAGTGGCTTTGGTGTTTTCAAAGAGAAAGAAAGTTCAAGTGTCATTGTTACTTATATGGCTTGTTGATAAAAAAAAAAAAAGATCAAGTAAGTCTAACTTCATCTTAATATCAGCTTAAAAATCTAACTTTATAATCATCATTCAAAATACCATTATTTTATAAAAGCCTGAAAAAGTTGAATACATAATGTAGGAAGTGGCAAAGCTCCTTCCTGCCTCTGAAGTTCGCAGCAACAACTGTGGCTTTGTTTTGGCTTGAGTGGGCAACAGCTAAGGACAAAGAACAAATCCCAAAATTGTATAAAACAGACCACTGATTAGCTGGTGCAGGAGTGGCAGGTAAAACAAGGCAGGACTTCTTGAGTCGTTGTGGTTGGTGCCAAAAAAGTAAGCCATGGATTATTCAGAAAAAAGAAATATTTTTGCAAAGAGTAACTACTTAATAGAAGAAAAAATTAAACTGATAGATTATTGAGAAGTCTGAAGCACACATATTGAATTGTCAGAAACATTTTAGTACTTGGCGTTTTGACTGGGTAGAATGTAATGATAAGTAATTAAGTCGAAGAGAAATGGATGTAATTGTAGATAACACTTGGGGAAATGTTTTATTGTAAAATTCCCTAAACAGAACAATATGTGTTAAAGGGAATATTTGACCCATTGTGGAGACATGAGCATCCCTCTTATCTACAAACACAGATGGAATTTTCTCTTTCCAGTAAACAAAAGTGGGCACATGCAAATGAGGAGGAAATGGTTACACTTCATCAGACATCTGCAGCCCCTTGGAAGGCTCTTTAGCTTTATAATCTGAACATCCATTAATTAATCAATTAAGCAAAAGGTCAGACCATTTATGTAGTTTAATTTAATCCTCACAATAACTTTATGGCATAAAAACATAATTATGCCCTGTACTGGGTCAGATAGTGTTCCCCCAAATTTATGTTCTTCCAAGACCTTCATGATGTGACCCTATGTGAAAATAGGTTTGTTATAAAAACACACACACTCACACAGGCAAGAATGCCATGTGAAGACAGAGGCAGAGTCTGGAGTGACGAGGCCACAAGCCACGGAATGTCAAGGAGTGCCAGAAGCCAGCAGAAACTCGGAGAGAAGCATGGAACAGATTCTCACCCCAAGGAGGAACTGATCCTACTGAGACCTTGATGTTAGACTTCAACCCTCTAGAACTGCAAGAGAATGGATTTCTGTTGTTCTGAATCACCCACTTTGTGGGTATTTGGTGTGGCAGCCTAGGAAACCAATACAGGTTTTGGTAATGTGCAGTGTTGGTTATTATGTTGGTGTGATTGCTCTTTTCTTTATATTAATGTAAAAACAGTTTTGAAGGGTATTAATAATAGGAGAATAGTTCAGAAAATAACTATTTCATCAAATAGCTAACCCTTAAATTACAGGCAATTGCACGGCCAGTTTGTTGAAAGGAGAATAAAAAAGAAGATTGCTAATTGCCAAATGAACTGAGTTTACAAAACTTTTATGATGTACAAGGAAAGAGCGGGGGGGGGGGGGGGGGGGATGACAACTCTGAGAAAACTTACCTTATTCTGTGTGGCCTGGGACTCTTTACCTTGGACACTTTTCTGTCTCCTTCTCTTCCTGGAAATACATATTCAATAGAGGTATTAAGAATTACACTCCAGACTAATGTTATTTCAAATCCTTTATATGCCTCACCTGTGCCCTAGCTCACATGCCCCTAACTACCCACAGTTACTTTACTAGTATACATACATACCCAAATTTTTTTCATTTTCCCACCTTCTCCAATGTGTTTCCAGATGGTAGAGGCAACTAAATGAATATCCACCCAGTGGACACTAGTCATTAATCCCAGTGAGTTTAGTAAAGTATGGTTCATAGTGGGTTATTACATAAGTAGCTTATGGCCCTCTCCAAATTATTTCAGACTTGATTTCCCACAATTAAAAATTCCTTTTAAATGCTAATGGAATAACTTCTTGGATGCCAATGATAATATAATTAAGCTTTATAAAATCGTCTAGGTGTTTACTAAACCACCCGTAGAGGTTACATTTTTTAAATTTCATTTTTTTAAAAAAAAAACAAAACACCTCTCTTATTTACCAGGTTGGGGGACTGAGGCAAAGAGAAGACTAACTTGCCCCAGATCACATGGTTGGTTAGTGGTAGCATCAGATTGGAGTCCACAGCCCTCCCTCTTAATGACTATGTTCTCCTGCTCTAGGGCCATGGGTTGCAGTCGACGGGGCAGTCTGGAGCTATGCTTTTAAATAAATTCTCCAGGTTCCAATTAAACCTATAAAAACCTAACTTCAAGAGAAGTCTTTGAAAAGAAAATACAGGAAAAGAAGAAAAGAAGCTACTGTAATTGAATACGTTAGCTCAGATAACTACATACAAGTGTGAAGAATGGTTTCATGGGGAGATGGGGCCCTTTTCATCTTCCTAAAGAAGATTCTTATTGAACAACAAAAAAGGGACAAAAGTGTAGAGTTGTTTTTTAAAGATGAGCTTAGAATTCCTTCATGGAAATTGTGAAAATCAGGCAAGATAGTTTCTCTCCCAGGAAAGGTGTTCAGATGGTGGATGTTGACCTTGATGGTGTCTTCTAGTTGCTATTGAATCCTCCACCATCTCAACCTAATCACAAACTTACCTATTCTATGTGCTTTTATTTATTTGCTTACGTATTATTGAAACAATTTATTTACTTATTTTACATGTAAGTGTACTACATGCAAGCATATTTCTAGGTATTTTATGTAAATTATTTACTGCCCCAAAAAATCTATACTGTAGGTGTTACTATCTGCTTTTTACAAATGAGGAAACTGAGACACTGATCTATGACTTTTGATCTTTTGTTAAGTCATGGTTTACAAGGCTTGTATATCATAATATAGAGTAAAATGTCCTAAATAGGGCCAAATATATATACATTTTTTACATAAAACTAGAATATACAATGTGATGAAGAGAAGACAACATGAAGCTTAGAGTCAGATGATCTGTGTTGACTTGTGCTTTGCAATTTATTAGTTATTTGCATCTCCAAAGTTCAGTCCTCTCATCTGCAAAATCAAGACAGTAAAAACATTGTGGTGTATTCTAGGTTGACCAGCCATTCTGGTTTGTGGATTATAAAGTTTCCCAGAGGTGAGGGATTTTAGTGCTGCAACCTGGAGAATCCCAGGCAGACCAGACACCCTACTTGTAGTGAACATCAACGTTGACAATAAATGTAAAAATAAGTGTCTAACCCTTTGCTCATTAAATATTAAAATTCTTCTTATGAACACTGGTGTCCACATGTAGACTGTCACGCTTGCGTACCGGGGCTAGGCCCTTCTGCCAGCCATGATCGCTTGACAGTGTTACTATTCTGATCTAACTGGGAGCAGAGAAAGTGCTTGGAGAGCCTCTGCACTCCCGTCCCTAGGGGCTAGGTGTGCAGGAAGAACCCAGTTTCCTCCAGGCACACTGTGATTTACTTTGCCTTCTATCCAAGTCAATACATTTGAAGCGACAAGAGTGTTTTAAACAGTCGTGAGGACAGAGTTCGATGGTCACTGTTTGGCCCTGGCGTCATTTTTCCAAACATGTCCACATGCTGATAGAGTGACAAGGTGGGAAAACAAGTGCTTTTCCCTTTGCTTTTGCCCAATGATGAACCCAGTCCAAGAATCTTTTTATCACTTTAAACCAAGGGGGGGACAATATAGTCTACGGTTCAATTTAGCTATTCCTGTAAAAGTGATGCATTTTCATGAAACTCAATCCTTCATGTCCAGCATCTAGGGCCCTCCAAAGACCTGCTGTCACTCATTCTGTCTGGGCCCCCGAGTGTTTCTGTGGCCACAGTTCCCCTCGGTGCATTTTTTATCCACCATGGTGGAGCAGTAGAGAATCCTCAATGTCACTAACATCCCATCCCGGGCTCCTCACCCCAACTGGCTGATTTCTGACCAGAGGAAGCTTTGAGGGCATCCGGGTGACAGAGAGAAAGGAAAAATGACAGTTCTGCGTTTCAATTTAATTAGACAAATGCTTATTGACCATCCATTATTTGGAAAGATTAGCACTAAATGCTATCAAACTAAAAAATGAATAAAACATAACCACTGCCATCATGAATAGAAGGAAAGACAAGTGTGAATGTGATTAAATTAGCAAGCAGGCTGCAAGGTATAGCAGATGAGAAGAACGTGGGATTCTGGACAGTGAGGCCATGTCTCTGGGCAGGGAGGGAGAGGCAGGACAGACCTCCAACGGGGACAGGTGTCCTACACCTTGAATGATCCACAGGATTAAGGCTAAACGTAGAAGAAACAGCACTTTGGTGGCGTGACAATGGAAAGAGAGCCAAGTGTGTTCACAGAAAAGTTGCAGTTTTAACAAAATTTGTCAATACTGGACAGAGTAAGAAAAGGAGAAAATATGAATGGAAATTAGGCTGGGGTCAGAACCACAGGGCTCATTGCGTTTTGCCTTTATTCTAGTGACAGGGGATTGGTAACAGGAGGTTTTAAACAGGATGTTGACATGGCCAGCCTTAGCTTTCAGGAAAGGAACCAGGAAAACCCAGGGGCATTAGAAAGAGAGGAGACGTTGTGAGCAGATTGCAGAGTGTGAAGAAAATCAGGGGAGTGGTGATAAGAGCTTTCAAAAAGGTGGGGGAGGGGGGGGAGAGATGGAGATGAGACCGAGAAATCCTCTGGAAATCCAATCAATAAGCCATGCATGTGTGTGTAATATTACCATGCATCTGTGGCAATATTCTGGGGAGAGAAGAATGGGGAATGGATGGATTCATCCATCCAATAAACATGTATAAAGTGTCTTTCAATGCTGTGCTAGACACGCCAAATGTAGACATCAAATGCTTGGTCTCCTCCTCCCTTAGGAAGGTAACCTTAGTTGGAACACAGTATATCCACCCCTGTGTGATCACAGCTAAGACTACAACAGACACTTAGGCATGTGAGTGGGTGAATATGGAGACCCAGGAAGGGAAGAAAGGGTCCACCAAGAATATCCTAGAAACTTCCAAGTGTGCCATGGACGTGAAAGGTAGGACACTAAGAGGCCAGTGGCCACCTGCTCTCTAAGATCGCCCCTCCCAACCTCTTTCTTCCTTGATAATTTTTAATAAGAACAACTAAATTGTTTGTTTCAGAGAATAGACAGCCATTTAAATAATGTTGTTTGCTTATTAGAATATGTGCTTCATCACATCTCGTTCACCACTGCCAAAAGAAATAGCTGATGAATAAGTGAAGGCTTTATTACTGTTCAATCCAGTCCTCCTCTCTCTCTCTCTCTCTCTCTCTCTCTCTATCTCTCTCTCTCTCTCTCTCTCACACACACACACACACACACACACCACCCCTCACCCACCAGCTTTTTTTCCTAAAGGAGAAGAAAGATCAATGGAGTAGGAGACAGAGAGGAGGCAATAGGCATATGAAAGCTTTGTTAATATGGGGCAGACGGCCAGCTCCTACTAATTATTAAGTGAATGACTCTCCCCTTTTCTTCCACTATTACTACAATTCTTTCCTCTCCTTTGTGTAAGAAAAGCACTCAAAAAAACATATGTGAGTGCTAAGACAGCTTGGCCAATGCTGGGTGATTAATTGTAGAGATCCTTGAACATCGGAATCGCTCAGGGTAAACAAGATTCAGAAGGAGGCGCAATGCTCACCTGTTATACAGAATGACAATGACAGCGGCAATTAGGATAACAAACAGCAACGATAAAACTGCCCCTACAACCATCCAGAGGACATATTGGTTGTCGTTTTTACCTAAGAGAAAAAAATTATAGTAGGAATTAGGAATTCAGCCAAAGCCAGCAAAAAGGAAGACAGAAAGATGAGAAAAGATACATCCATCATCGTAGAGGCACAACTGAAAATAAACAACTAATCCAAGAGGAAAAAAAAACACAGGATGAGATAAGGGAAAAATATAATTTTCCGTTCAGTCTCCTAAGTATTTCGGACTCCTGACAGATATTTGTTAGTTCTTTGATCTCTAAGATTTGATTTGACACCTTAAGAATAAGAATAGAAAGAGTGTATGCCTGAGACAGATATCCCTTCATTCTAATGAGCTCCTGATTGCAAATGTAAAATCTTTTAAGAAAAAAAAAACCCATCAAAATAGTATACAAGGAGTGAGGGCATGAGTGGGGGGGGATAGGGGGTAATGTGGGGATAAGGACACATATGTAATAACTTAATCAATAAAAAATTTTTAAAAAATAGTATACAAATAAAGATTACTTAAGTACGATGTATTAAGTACATTCAACACACAACAGTATGTAACTTTGTTGTTTATAAGTAGAATTTTGTTTAAAAACTATTTTCTACGCAGTTGGGATTAATGGTAAAAAATAATCAGCAAAAAAAATGTGTTATTCCAACTCACTGCTTCCATGGAAAGAACCACAGCCCAGGAATTTGAAATTCCCACCCTGGTTCTTTCACTATCTAGTTTAAAATATACAAACAAACTAGAGGGAAAGGGGCGGAGAGAGAGAGAGAGAGAGAGAGAGAGAGAGAGAAAGGGAGAGAGAGAGAAGCATTAATGAGAGAGAATCATTGAGCGGCTGCTTCCTGCATGCCCCCCACGGGGGATTGAGCCTGCAACCCAGGCATGTGCCCTTGACCAGAATTGAACTGCGACCTCCTGGTTCAAAGATTGATGCTTAAACGCTGAGCCACACCAGCCAGGCTCACTATTATGTTTTTTGACCTCCAGCAAAACCTTAACCTTCTCTGCATGCCTTTCTTCATCTGTTCACTGATGACAATGATGACACTTCTGATTAAATCACAGAATTACGGCGACAATATCCAAGAGTAATAAACTACTAGAGCGACATCACCTCTGCAGTATGACCCCGGTGAGCTCAGAGTGCATTTCATCTGTAAACTGTCCTCCTGCCCACAGCACACCTCACCCACTGCCACCCACAGAGCTCCCTCCCAGGAGAAGAAGAACACCCATTTGTGCTGTTGCTGGGAATGGGATGGAACTGGAACCCAGGGCCTGTCTTTATTGCCACCTTTTTTGGGGACAGCAAACATGCAAGATGGGTATAAGCCAAGGCAGAGACAGCACGACTTTCCGGCTCTGGAAATTGGAGCCCCAATGCTGGTCCTGTGATTCCTGGCTCTCTAGAATCCCACAGTAACTGGAGAAATCACACTTCTCACTGGATTTTTAACAATCTGACAGATTATTTCTCCCTTCCTAATTCACTATTTAGCTACGATTTTTTTCATGATAAGAGTTCGAAGTCTACACCCACTCATTCTTTTGCAAGTATTACTGCAAAGAGAACCTAAGTCAAATAATGAACAATACTTTTATACTTTAAATTCATTTAAACTATTAGGTGAATAAAAGTATATAAACTTGTCCAAATTTGATGGGGAGAGGAACTTACTCAGAGCAAAAATACGTTATTCCAACTACAAAAGGAACAATTAAACTTTCTCCCCATTAAATAAGAAATTAACCTTTTGAAGCTCTTGGCACATTATGAAAATAAACAAAATACCTGAAATTATTTTGCATTATAACCCAGGACTATAAAAGGACTTGCTATACTGAAATAATTTGAATATAATATATGCTAAGGTTAAATCAAACAGGCAATCTTAGCAAGAAAATAAGAGTTATTATCAATAAATTCATTGACAGTATTCTAGGAGAATTGTTTAACTACATTTTTTAAAATGCTATTTAGATCGTTATTACAGTAAAAAATCTGGGTGAACTAGAGATCTGAATTTTTATGGAAATACTAGAATAAAATATAAATAAATCTCTGAATGAGAAATGACTTTCCCATTTATAAAAATAAATAAATATACAGGCTTGAGCCAGTCAAAATGAAAAATAACTGAAGGTCAAATTATTACAAATGAGATGTAAAGATAAACATAATATTGATAGGTTGTTTTATCATATCCTTGCTATTGAGAAAAAGGTACATAAGACAATATGAGAGCTATAACTTATTAACGAAAAGCTCTTAAAGAGTAAGTTGCTATAAAAGGAAGCCTGTGGTGAGATTGCCCATCACAAGTTCTCTGAGAAGCAAAAACTGCTGCAACCTGCAACGAAAAAGAAATTGGTCTCTGTGTCACACCCTTTAACGTTTGATTAATTGTTTTATTCCAAAGAAAAACTCAAAACTGTATAACATTTCTAACAGCAAAAAGAAAATCCTCATTTCCCAAGAGTAGACAAACCAGCAAGATTCTGCAGCTGGGGTTGTCAAACTTCATTTGCATCTGAATTACCTGGTGGCTGAGCCCCACCCTCAGAGTGTCTGACCCTTTTAGGCCTGGGTGGCTCCCAGAATTCACAGCTCTCCTGTGAAGTCTAAGATGCTGGTATACCCTGCATCTCATGGCTATGGGCAATGGAATGATGTGTGTAAAGAATCCCAAGGAAATGAAAAACTGCTGACTATAGATAGAAAGTGAAGTAAAATTTCAAAACCAGAATTCACAATCGCACAGTTCTCAATCAAGTATGGAACTTACTCAGGAAAAAACAGCCTGCAAGGCAACAGTATGCCAAAATTTTAAAGTGATGGTCTTCAGGGAATAGAATTAAAAGCAATTGTTTCTTTAGGCTTTTTGGTATTTTCCAAACTGTCTAAATGATATATTGCTTTTATTAATCGGGGGGAGGAGGGGAAATAGCTCAAAAATTTAAAGGCCTGCATGCTTAAAACAGAATAATCTGCCAACATTTAATGGTTATATTTAAAGGGCAGGCTGTAGAGAGCTACTTTGTAGAAGGGAACACAGAACCCGTAAGAATTAAGTTGGCATTGTTTTTATTAAACTCTAAATTAAATGACTGAAGTAGAAACCACTAAAAAGGATGGCCACTTATTTCACAACGCCCAATTATAGCTACAAGTTTCCAATGCATTCCGTATTGTCAAATATGTTACCTCTTTCCACCTCTTCTGGTAATGTTTGACCTGCTGGAGTCAGATCTGTTCACTCATTCATCTTTTAATACATTACATTTCAAGGCATGTGTATTGGTTCATCAGGATTTCAAATCCATGTGTTTATGTCTTAAGTGAAGTTTTTTTTTGTTTTTTGTTATTAGGTCTGAGATATAACTCTCTTCTTTTATTTATTTATTTACTTCCTTCCTTCCTTTCAGTTTTATTTTGTATTGGTTTCAGGTGTATAGCTTGGTGGTTAGACAATCATATATTTTACATGGTGTTCCCCTGATATTCCCAGTACCCCAACTGTCACTGTAACTGGACAACCAATGGATCTGGGCTGCCTGTCACTACTTGAGACAATTAAGTAGAGATATATATGAGCATTTATTCCAATAATGCCAGTAGGTCATCCACAAAAAAATCTGCTCTATCGCTCCCTTCCCTCCCCGCCCCCCACCCCCCTTGCATAGTTAGAAGGACAACAATTACATGAAATTAAGAATTACAGGCAAGGGAAAGTAGGCAAAGAATAATGGTTAGAGGTTAGAATCAATGCATGCTGAGGGGTTCGCAGAGGGCGGGTGCCTCTGGGCACCTCTGGGAACAGATTACAGATAATAGGGGCTAGGGGTTGCAAAGTGTGGGTGCCTCCAGGACTAGACTGCTTCAGCCACAGGTTGTAAATCTTTAATGATAGGCAGTTCTCGGGAAAGGAGGATGGACTGCATTCCAATGGATAGCTCCCATGTCCCAGGGCATACAACTCACAGCCAGGTTAGAATATGCTTTCTTTAATCAGAACAGTCACAATTGATTAAATCATTTGCCATTGGTGATTAGTTCATCCCCAACCCCTCTCCCCTCAGGGGACGGGGCTCAAAGTTCCAAACCTCTAACCAGAGGATCCCTCCTCAGGCAACCAGCCCTATCCTGCAGCTACCTAGGGGCCTTCAGCCACCCGTCCCTCATTAACATAAAAAAGTCACTACATTCTGGAGACCAAGGGTCTCCGAAGCCCTTGTGTCAGGAACTGGGAACTAAGACCAACTATTATAGCAAAAGAGGCTCCTTGCAGTCCCCCTCCTCCATTCCACAGAAAATGGCAAGTGTTTAGGTGCTCTGTGAAAGAAGCAAGAGACCCAACAGCTATTTCCTTATTGAAGGAGCTCACATTGTTTTGAAAGGTCCTGGCTGATTTTAAAACACCCATGGAACAAGCCTTTTTCCATAAGAAATAAGGGGAACAGCGTGGGGGGCAGGTAGGATTCAGTAACACTGCAGGAGACTGGGCCATTGAGAGCATCCCAGCCTCCAGCCAGTCCTGCTTTTCCCCTTTCCCGCCCTTCCTCTGCCTTCATGTGAGCCATCAGGACTTAGAACCCCGTGGTGCAACCACGCAGCTCGCTGGGCACGGTATGGCTAAAAACACAAATGTACAAAAGAAAAGCAAACAGCACTGGATGCTTTAGGGAGTTAATTGACAGTCCTAACATTCACTATTTCCTAACTTCCGCTAACAGATCTTTGGTTGAGAAACATCAGCCTGAAAACCTCCCTCTTAAAGAAAGAAGAATGCTTGTCTATTCTCAGCAGCCACTATTTTGCTGACTTTCCCCCCCCCCCCCCCTTTCTTCCCAATGGTGTGTTGATTCATAGGAGGCCAAAAGTGTCGTGAACCATATGGCCATTATTTTCCCTCCCATCAAAGAGGATAAATACAGTTAAAATAAATTGTCAGTGAGATATATAAATGAACAATTCACTCCAGGGCTGCAGCCCTCCAATGACAAGTATTTATGGCTGAGTCATAAACCCTTACAAGGCCCATGATAGCAATGCTGCCAGGTCTTCCCTCAGGGCCAGGTGGACAGCAGTGGGCAGTAAAGTTATTGCTTCTCCTGAATTAGAGTTTGGGGTGGGTTAGTGAACGAGGAAACAGTGGGGTCAGGTTAGTGAGTGAAGTCACTCAGGACCTAAATATCTGAACTGAGAAGCATGCTGGGAAAAACTCAAAGAGCCTAACCCTCTAGGCAGCCTGGATGGGTCATAGGGGTTATCAGTTAGAGTTATTCTTACTTTTTTGCCTCATTAAAAAAGAAGCAGAAAAACTGGATTTATTTCTGGGTACAGATGGAATATGCAATGTGTGACTTCCCACAGGGTAAGGATGTGTGAGCAGAGAGCCTCAGGATTACCCGGTCTACTGCAAGTTTTTACTTACTACACATATAATGCAAATATCCAACCTCCGGCCACCTTCGACATCAATTTGATGAAAACGCAGAGATTGAGGAGAGATGTCCTGGGGCCCAGACCTGTCTTCTAATTCTAATTTTCTTCCCTTGGAATATCCCTTGTCCTCCCAAATGCTTTTTTTTTTCAATTGCAAAGTGGTGATTAAGTCAACCCCAAAAGTGGAAATGGGGCTTAGGTAAAACAGATAGAGGTGCTTTATATATTTAAGCAATAACTGATATATAAATTATGAATAAGTCTACTTACATTTTGTATCTATACATTCAAAGTTAGGGGTAAATAAATAACTCATTTCTATTCTTTTTGTGTTGGAATTCCATGTTGAACAACCAGTCATGAGTGACAGAGGAATCTTGCTCCTGAGGGCATGCCCACCTTCATGGGGAAGAGCAGAGGGGGTGTTGGTAAAAACTTGTGAAACAGGTGTAAGTGTGGAGGACCACTGGAAAGAACAGTAGCCTGAAGCCGGCTGAACTTTCCTGTATGCCTGAACTATTTAGCAAGTGGATATTGGTGTGGTAATATTATTTTAAAGGTCAACTTTCTTTGTACCAGTCGATTTTATACTCTTTGTATTTCAGAAATCTTTCCCTGTTGTATAGCAAGAAGGTCCTAGGAGATAAATTATTTTCAGACAATTAAAGGACCATGACATCTACCTCTAATCCTTCTTCTGTGTGAACAGCAACTACCCGCCCTCAAAATAAAAGTATTGTCGGATTTTAGCTGAGAAACATAGGCACTGAGAGTCTGAATGATTGTCCTGCAGCAAGCCAATGAGGGAAGCGAGCTTCTATCTAGCCCCATGTACAGATTTTGCTACAGTGGGTTTGCCTCCCTCGATGGTAAATGACTTACGCACTTAAAAATGTTATATCATTTGGGAAACATAGTCTAAGATTGGCTGTAACGTTTACCTACTCGATCTAGCTACATTTTCTGGTGTCATTACCTGCGTGATGCCCTACTATGGGCCAAGCTTCTCTACAGTGACTGGTGAGTGAATGGCAAGGGTTACCTAAGTCAGCATATGTGGATGGTGACATTCTTTGACTTGGTACACCTGTCGAGAAAGTTTTCAAGATTGACTCCACCGTATTAGACACCTCACCTTTTTCCCCCAAATATTTCTGTCTGGCTGTATTTCTTGAGCATGTACCTCAATTTTTATAAACACCTATTATTTAAAAGAGACTGTATTCATGCATCATAAGTCAGAATGTCAAGACTGCAGGCACACTGCTCACCTTCTCAGTGAGAGTGAGTGTGGCAGACCTGAGACTGGCCCTGGACTAGTGGGTGAGAACTGGGATTTGGGGGCATCCCACCTTTCCCTAACTGTTAAGGAAAACACCTGCTTGCCGCCTGGGGATCTATCAGTCCCTCTGACTTGGCCCCACGCGCCTTTCCCCTCTCCTGATTTGCTTTGTTTCTCTGCTGTAACAGATCAAAGCCATCCTTTTGGAAAGTCGTCATAGGAAGAGAGGCCCCCTCTCCCAATTCTGCGGGAGGACTGGAGCCTTGCTCCAAGGGGCAAAACCACCTCCTGGAGGGAAGACTAAGCAGCTCGTTTTAGGATGACCTCAGTGACAAATGGGGCCATCAAGTCCTCTACTTGAGGACCTTGAGAACGTGGGTGTCATGGGTTGTAGCTGCTGGGCTCTACAAAAGGGGAGGTTCTTTCTGTCTTTACAGTCTCTTAGCAGATTGCCTGTGATGCACTCCTCAATTCTGGTTGAGTGCTTATTCAATAATGATTTTTTGTCTTTCTTTCTTTTCTACCTCTGTGGAGCTATTTTCTGGGTAGGGAGGAGATTTGGGTTCTAATTATAACTCCCTAGCACATTGTTACCCTTACTGTTGTCTTACCAGGCATGACTCTCCATTACAGTGTCTGCGTTACGTTTATGCACAAGGCTATAATGGGAAATTTTTCAAATGCTCTACTGAAATCCGGATAAACATTTTCTCTATGCAACAAAATACAGCAGGCATACCATGTCATTTAAATATTGTATTATTTAGTTGCAAAGGCCCATAAATGTGAGAGAATATAACTCTTCTGAATACTTTAACATGGAAAATAAATTTTTGTTTTCTCTTGTCCCTGTGAGTGGAGGAATGCTTACCACATGGCCAATTGACTAATATGCTCCCTGCCCCTCCTAGCAAATGTAACAGACATCTGAATTCACACAACTTAAAAGAGTGAAGCATTTATCTCAGTGCTCTATATAAGACAAAAAACCCAAGCATGTTAACATCAGGACAATAATCATACCCTGCAAACCTATCTTTCTATATTTGCAAATGTGTCTCCTTGTGGCCTTGATTTGGGGGTCGTTTGCACATCCATTGTGTCCTTGAGTTTCTTTGAAGACAGGCAATATCTCAGCCTTTGTTAGTGCAATCTTCTCATTGCAGTATACATTCTTCATTTGCCCATGTCCATCATTGTGATGATAAGGATTCTCATTTCACTCACTATTCACCCTAGCTAAAGCTGTTCTTCACACCCCACCAATCGGATTGAGAGCCATCACCATGTCAACCTATATCTGTGAAAGGAAGAATCTCTTCCTGTGGGTTCATCCAATAAAATGCCACTCTTCTATTCAAACAACTATAAACATCACAGTGACATTAAGTTCCAGCAAAAGTAAAATATATTGAATTAATTCTGGAAATAAACTTTATTGTGGCCAAAGAGGACTGAAAAATATTTATTTTATAAAAGCTATCCAAAAATATTTCTCAGTTTAATGAATGCCCTTTAAGAATCCCTGAATCATTTCAGTGTAAATTACTTTTTGATACAGTTTACTAGTAGGGTCCAAAGATATATCTCTACAAATGATAAATGTTTACTATTCATTTCCTGTTCTTTTCAAAACAGCCCTCTGCAAATCTACTAGGTCACCCTTGAATATTCTGCAGGAGTCAGGTCAGTACATGATAGAAATACTTCAGTTGAAATTGGAAGTCGTTGACTAATTGAACTGTGATACTGAAAATTAGAATTGCCATGGAGAATGGAACATCATTAATCTTATATGAAGAGCGAAATTTTTTAAATTGTAAGTTGTTTCCTACTTGCCTTGGGGAAAATTTCACACCATCTTCTATGCTCAGTTCTTAATAAGACTCTGAGAGACAACCGCAAGCTGTTAACAGTTTCCAGATGCTTTAAAATGAGAAATCCACCCACGACAGTCTAAATGGCTGTTTTGTGGCTGGAATCATTAGGCAAGTCTCTGGAATAAGTATGGCCATGGATTTTCAGTGGGAAGAAAGTCAGTGCATGGATCTGAATTTGAATGTCTACCTGTGCTCTAAGCTCCTGAGGAGAAGAAAACTTCATGAAAATTGTTTGAAATTGACGCTGTGGATAAAGACCCACTTAAAGAAAATCCTTTCCCAGGATTAGCTGCTTTCTAATACCACCCACTTACACTCTATCGTGATGTTCCCTGCGAATCTGCTGTAGGCACCTGACACACCAACACACTCAGCAACGTTCCTTCTGCAACAGCATCGCCCACTCAACATGACCTCTTTCAACATTTCTCTCTCTGACATTAATTTTCTATTACTCAATTCAATATCTTCTTTATATATACAAGCACAGTATGCATAAAGAAATGACTGTGGGACCAGGAGAGATGAGTAAATCAATATGCAGGGCAGTGTCTCCTGAAAGAACAGATTTGAGCAGAGCCAACGACATAATAGGCCATGATTGAGTAATCAGCTCGCTTGTGATGATGGAAACTGTCTGTTTCATCTGGATACCCAGTTGTTGCCTGGAATCTTAAAAACATAACTACATTGGCCAGGCAGTCGTGGTTGATCTGTTTCATTGGAGGCTGTCTGAACTGGTGGGAAGTGCAAGCCGTGCTCTGGGACTCTGGTCTGTGGTTCTGTCATATGAACTAACCGTCATGCACATTATGTTCTATGTATGCGAAGATAATGAGAGGCCGAGGTCCATCACACTGTGCCAGGGAAACGGGCACATCTGTCAGCCCTATGTGCACCAACTCAGACAACCCCCATGCCTACAATGTTCACATCTACTATAAATTCCCAGGAGTGGGATAGAACATTCTGGATTAATGAACTCTAGGCCTCATGGAAGCAATCTATGGGAAGGCTCTCTTGGCTCTGGCCCCATGTTTTTCTACTGAACACTTCTGCCACCTTCCTTTACAAACCACATCCTCCAGACCAAGGAGACCAGCAATTAAGCACCATTTACAGAAAATATGGTAAAGAAGAAAAATAAAATTTAAAAATGAAATAGGCTTTTTTGAAAGATATAAATGCAAACAAAGTTCATGAAAATTCCTTCTCAAGCAATGCAATTGACCTAAGAGTTCAGGTATCTTTGATCAGTAATCACTAAACAGCAAATGTCCAATATTGATGAAGAAAATCTAGACCTAATCTAGCTAGAAAACTTGAACACAAAATGGACACAGTCCCTACTAGAATACATACAAATATTAACATAGAAGGAATCAGCCAAGAACATACATTAACACAAATTCTGGAAAGATCTGACAGCTTTAAGCAGAGATGCCAAAATCTGATACCTCAAATAATTTCTAATATAAGAATCTGGACTGCTGCAAATAGATGCAGTGACTCAAGCATATACATTTCCAAGTTATAAGTGTTTGAGACATTCCAGATGTGTAATGGTGCAATGACTGGGGAGTAGTGTGGGCCAGTGTGGAAAATCTTGAAGGTGGTGAGATCTGATGGAAACACTAAAGGAAAGAAAGCAAATGTGACAAAAGTTCATAGGTTGGTGAAGAAAAGGAAAAAATAGAAGAGTGTGAGTGACTGGCCAGGTAGTGGCAAGCACAGCTGACATTTCTATCAGACCAACTTCTCTCTCCCCTCTGTGCCCACCCAAGGTGGGTAGGATGCCCGTGGCCCACCAGCAAACCTGGTCAAAGCTTGAGTTTGCATCAGCCCAGAAAGGGGCTGCCTAGAGGAGGTGTCATTGGAAATTTGTCGACCTGAGTGGGCTCCTTTGTAGCCTAGTTTGAGAGCACCATCATTCATGTGCTATTGAACTCTTAACTCATTTCCTCTGCCTTGAATTTCACTTTTTTAATTCTATACACAGTAACTATTTGACTTACACTTCCTTGAATATTATTTTGCCATCTTTGGTCAAGAATTGATAGTGGCAAAAAAAAACACAAAAAAGAATTGATAGTGGCTTTCGTTGCTCGTAATGAGATCCAGAATTTCAACAAGTTATCATTAATTGTGCCTACCACCTTCTATGTTAACCCGTAACTCAGATACTCTTTACCCACCTAGCCAGTCACCCACACACACAACTTCCTCATCCTCTCATGCTTACTTCCTGTTACTCCCTGTCCCCTGTTTTGTCTCTTTTCTTTGCTCTGATCATCAATGTCTCACTTGAAACCCGATGGTTCAGCTGAGTGGCCTCGTTGGTGGAATATTGGAGAAGGACCTGAGAAACTATACTACTCAGTAGTGGCCAATGGAAGTTTATTCAAACTAATCTCCTCCAGAAACTTCCTGAGAGAGCTGATTTCATTTCTTTGATCCTCCTCCTTTTCACAATCAATAAGCGCAGTTAAAACAATAGTAGTTTGAACATCATTTAGCTAATATTAAAAGACTTCAAAATTTCTTTTGGTGGAAACTAAAATACTTTTCTCATAACTAATGAAATTCCAACGAATATTAAGGACCGAGAATAATTTTGGTCACTGTTGTATGCACACATTTTCCCCCTGATCCTTGCCCCTGTGGTCTAGACAAATTTCAAATGCAGAATAGTCAGTCTGAAACTATTTCCTGCTTCTTAGGTCCTGAGAGCCAAGAACAGGAGACAAGTATTTCTTTTAATTTAACAAAGAAAGTCCATAGTAAATTCTGGTATAACTCATGCTTCTGCCACTTTCTCTTTCTTCAAAACAAATCAAGGCCTGGCTATATAACATATAGGTTGACATTGCATCATCTTTTGGGTGACCTATGAGTACCCGGTACTTGTCAAAATATGAACACAGGCAGACAGATGTCAAGGAAGAGCCTCGTGTGTGTGTGGAATATGAGTCCTGCTATAAAGAAGTGGATGGAGGTAACAAAGGATGCAGAGCAGTTTATTAAAAATTGTGTCGCAATCACCTTTCCCTTGACAGTTGAGATAAATTAAATCTGCTCTACATCTTACACCTGTCTCTCTGCTTTTAGCTCTACATTGATTTTTGACTAAACAGCCTCAAGCTTTGAAATAATCAAATTGCACCAGAGAAAATACATGCGCTCTAGTTTTGCTTTCCATCTGATTTTTAATATTCAATACATACTTATGATCATTTTAAAAGAGAATTAGACCAAAGCATACAGTCAACAGCTGTCATCTTCTGTCAATGATAGCTGTTGACTAATGGGTCCCATTGACATTCTTTCAACCTGCCCCTGAATCTCAGAAAGCCATTCTGTGGGTTTTCAAAACAAATGGACACTAACAATGCTGCCCATTACATTCAGTTGCTTTCATATTCAACAGTGTTTACAGCTTCTGTACAAAGAAAATAAATCATTTTGTGCAAGAAACTTAGTCATGTTTTGACAAGAGAAAGATGTTTTTTAAAATTAGTAAGCGTTAAATAACTATACCTCCTAAAAATCTATTACCTCCATTTTCTCTATGATTTAAGATGTTTAAAATCACTTTTTCACATATAATGGACAAGATCTTATTTCATAGGTGTTTGAAAATGGTTCTTTATGACATTTTTCTGAATAGACCATTTTCTTGCCTTGGTCCTGAAAGAAGATTAGTGACTATGCTTAGTCTTTCTTTTATGTGGCCAGGTTTAAAAAACACTTCTGTAATGCAAGGTTATTTTTAGGTAAGAAATAGTGTCTATATGTGTCTAAAGGAATGGAGTCAACATTTAAAGTGAAGAATCTCAGTTAATTTTCTCTTCCAAATTGGTTCATCAACCTTGTTTTGCATCAAGTTCTGAAGAGAATGTGCATCCCACATCCCCACCCTACCCCCACCCCTGTCATTAAGAGGAGCAAAGGCAGCTTGATGTGATCCAAGGTGACTCTGTAGACCAGGGGTGGGGAACCTTTTTTCTGCCAAGGGCCATTTGAATATTTATAACATCACTCACAGACCATACAAAATCATCAACTCAAAAATTAGCCTGCTATATTTGGTCAAACATTTAATTAACTCACCCCTAATGCCTTGGCAGGGCCAGACCAAATGATTTCTCGAGCCTTATACACAGCCCACAGGCCAGACGTTCCCCACCCCTGCTGTAGACAGAGGGCTGTCCTCTGAGAAATGTCCTGCTTGGCACACACAGGCCATTGTGTACACAAAGCCTTTCATCTTCCTTCCCAGGGCAGGAAGAAACAGCGGGTTGCAGCGTAAACTGTCCATAAAGGGACAGCCAAATCCTAAGAAGCCATGGCTTTAAAAGTCTACACACAAGCAAGGCACATGGGCTTCCTGGAAGCAGATGACAGCAAAGAAGAAAGAAAGATGGCTGGCTGGAAGGAAGAAAGGAAAGAAAGGAGGGAGGGAGG
>NW_005355584.1:3544387-3551740 GCF_000412655.1 Myotis brandtii
GGGAGAATTAAAGTAGAATTTCTGTCACCAATAAAAATAAATTACTTTCTCTAACATGTCCCTCTGCAGTGAGAAAATGTGCCCAGAGGATGAATCAGGAAAGCCTGGGATGGCCTTTCTCACAATCAGTTGTAACCCAGGCCTCTACACAGACTTCTAGAGAGGCCAGTCTCTCTGTGTTTGCACTTCAGCAAGCAAAAAATCATTTTTTCTTACTGTTCCATGGCTTTTGTGAGGCCTAAAGCTCACACAGGTAAGGGCATCGTTATGACCCAGGAGACAAATTACTAATACAATGTGAGTACCCGGCCTTGGAAGGAACCTGCTCAGCTAAGAGGCCCTGGAGTTCAGCTTCAACCTTGTCAAGGCCAGTCTGCTTCTGCTCCCAGATCTGAAAGAGCTGAGGGATTCAAAGCTCCAATGTGTCAAAGAAGCAACTCTATTATCAAACATTTATTAAATTTCCACTCAACACAACACTGACTCAGCAAACACTAATCCAGCAGCTTCTTGTTATTGCTGAGGTTATATGAGGATTATGAAACCTAGTCACCACCCTCAAAAGTTTTAATGTAACTGAAAAATAGGAGGTTATATGGCTGGAACTTACAGGCTGGTGAGACCATGTATTTTTTCAGACTCCCTGAATTTTTTGTTTAATTTCAGGAATATGGGACAGATCAAGAAAACGGGAAAGATTTATGATTATTATTAAATTTGTGATTGAAGGATTAGCAAGATAAAGACATACTAAAGACTGCCATTCAATAACTGACAACTTACCTAAATCCAGTCATTAAAAAATATTTTGACCCTGGCCGGGTAGCTCAGTTGGTTAGAGCATCATCCCAATACACCAAGGTTGTGGACTCAATCCCCGGTCAGGGCACATACAAGGATCAACCAATGAATACATAAATAAGTGGAACAACAAATCCATATTTCTTTCTCTCTCCCTCTCTCTCAAATCAATAAATTTTAAAAAAATATTTTGAACAACAGAGTTATAGAAAAGACAACAGAAATCAACCCACAATGGTTGGCTCTTTCCATTTTTGACACGAGAAGGCTTCTGTCATGTACTCACCATCAGTTACGGTCAACCTTACCACAAAGGTTTCATTTTCTCCTGTGCTGGCCTTGAAGCAACAACGGTAAAGTCCGGAGTCAGAGGCCACGACGTGGGGCATGAGGATAAAGCTCCTTCTCATCCCCTGGCTACAGTTGCTCAGGATTTGCCTCCTAAACCTTGAGGGGGAGCTTTTCCCTTGGGATAAGTTGCAGCTGATTAGGAGGTCGATCTGATGGGACTGGACCTTTTCCCATGTGACTTGTTGCATGGGACCCTTCATTTGAAGTTCGTACATGAATGTGATGTTTTCTCCAGGTTCTGAGACCACATGGCTATTCAATGGCACAGCTATCTCAAAGCTATCTGAAAAGAAGAAGACATTAATTATCCTTAGGTCCTCAAACTTTTAAATGGGAAGGTAGAAGATACTCAGAAAATTCCATCAGAAAGATTGGTGATGTCATTTAACATAGTTTCAGGGATTGCAGACAGCTTTATACCGAATTTTTGTAAGAAGAAGGCTTTTGAAAGAATGTGCTCACACATATTCTCTTAACTTTTACTTGGTTAACCATATAACAAGAAACATCATCAAAACCTCTGGTGCTTTTCTTGGTAGTGATCGTTTCAAGAGGATGAATGTCACAAGTGATCATATCAAGTGGTTGAATGGGTTGCTGATTCACACACTGACTCTGAGTATCCAATATCCTATATAAGAAAGGGCTAATACACAAATCAAATGGCAGAATGACCAGTCACTATGACATGCACTGACCACCAGGGGGCAGATGCTCAATGCAGGAGCTGTCCCCTCGTGGTCAGTGCGCTCCTAGTGGGAGTGCCACTCAGCCAGAAGCCAGGCTACGAGAGGGCACAGGCTGGACTGAGGGACCCCCTCCCTCCAGTGCACAAATTTTGTGCACCAGGCCTCTAGTCTAGATTATAATAATGCCAACTAAGATTTTATTATTCATAAAAGAGATACCAAATCATCTTCATTGAATATATACATAAATTCATTTTTCAGACATATGGGTTGTCTTATGCATAAAGTAAGAACCCTGTGTTTTGTGACTTCCTGGGTAACTATAGAGTCCTCCAATGTTTTCCCACCTTCCTACCACCATAGCTGGAATACCCAGCACACAGCACTTAGTACATAATCACTAGATACCTCAATCAACAGTTTTTATAGTGTGGCCTGATATCCTAAAGGGTTCCTGTATCCCTCTCTGAGAACTGAAAGATCACACCCATTTTAATTGTCATATTAAAATGTAATTTACTTTTTTAACTCTTATTCTATAAGAATATGTATATTATAAATTCACTCTTATCCTGTAAGAATATATAGTAGAGATTTTCAGAGTCTCTGATGGCCACTGGGATGTGTGCTTATATGCTTATAAATTCTGGTCTTTTAAATTTTGTTTGGTTTTCATTTCTATTACAATAAATATTTATAGAACAAAATTCTTTGGGTTCTTCAATCATTTTTAAAAGAATAAATGGGGAAAAACAATTCTAAAATTCATATGGAACCACAAAAGGCCACAATAGATGAAACAAGCTTGAAAAAGAACAAAGCTGGAGGTGTCACACTTCCTGATTTCAAACTAAACTACAAAGCCACAATAATTAAAACAACCTGGTACTGGCAAAAAGACAAAAATATAGAAGAGAATGGAAAGCCCAGAAATAAATCTATATATACATGGTCAGCGGATCTTCAACCAGAGTGCCAAGAATGCACAATGGAGAAAGGATAGTCTCTTCAACACATGTTCTTGGAAAAACAGGCATACACATTATAAAAGGACAAAATTGGACCTTTCTCTTATACCATGCATAAAAACCTACTCAAAATGGATAAAGACTTAAATGTAAGTTCTGAAACTGTTTAACACTCCCAGAAGAAAACATAGGAGAAAGTTTCATGACATTGACCTTGGCAATGATTCTTGAATATGACACCAAAAGCATAGGCAACAAAAGGAAAAATAGACAAGTGAGACTACATCAAACTAAAGTATTTCCTCACAGCAAAGGAAACAGTGAACATAGTGAAAAGGCAACCTACACAATGGGAGAAAACATTTGCAAACCATATACCTGGAAGGATTAATTTCCAAAATATGTAAGGCATTCCTACAACTCAATAGCAAAATAAAAAAACAAACCAATAACTACTTATTTAAGTTGAAAAATGGGATAAAGACTTGAATAGACATTTCTCTAAAGAAGATGTACAAATGGCTAACTGATTTATAAAAAGACGTTCAATGCCACTAATCATTAGGGAAACACAAATCAAAATCACAATGAGATATCACCTCACATCTGTTAGGATGACTATTACAAAATAAAATAAAAAGAGAAAGAATTTTTGGTGAGGATGTGAAGAAATTGGAACCTTTTTCCATGGTAGGTAGAAATGTAAAATGGCACAGCCTCTATTGCAGCTCTATTCACAAATGAAAACATGTCCATTGATGGATAAATAGATTTTTAAAGTGTGGTATATATTACAATGGGATGTTATTCAGCCTTTAAAAAGAAGGAAATCCTGCATTATGATACAATGCTGATAAACCTGGAAGACAGTATGCCAAATGAAATAAATCAGACACAGAAATAAATCCCATGTATATGGTCAGTTGATTTTTAACAAGAGTGCCAAGAATGCACAATGGAGAATGCTGCATGATTCCACTTCTGTAAGGAATCTCAAATAGTCAGACTCATAGATGTGAAGAATAGAATGGTGGCTGCCAGGGGCTGGGCAGGGGAGTTGTGGGGAGTTGTGTCTCAGTGGGTGTAGAGTTTCAGTTCTACTAGATAAATAGGTTCTAGAGATATGCTTGCTGTACAACATAGTGCCTGTAGTTAGCAACATTATTTGTATACTTAAAAATCTGTTAAGACTTTAGACTTCATGTTATGTTCTTAGCATAATAAAATCTTTTCTCAAAAAGGGTATAAAGGGAAAAGTTCCGAGCTCCACCCCTCGCATTGCTGCCCCGCCGCCTGGCCCCGGCGGACCCGCGACCTGCTACCGACCAATCTGCCTGGCACTTACCTGCACCATGTCTGGTTTCTCCAGCGTCACCGCTATGGAGAAAGTGGTTCAACAGCTCCGGCTGGAGGCCGGGCTCAACCCCGTGAAGGTTTCCCAGGCAGCGGCAGATTTGAAACAATTCTGTCTGCAGAATGATCAGCATGACCCCCTGTTGACTGGAGTATCTTCAAGTACCAATCCCTTCAGGCCCCAGAAAGTTTGCTCCTTTTTGTAGTAAAATGAATTTTGAAGGTGTTCTAAACCACTTTTCTTGAACTGGAGAATATTCAAAGAGAGCTAAATCTGAAGTCTGTACAAAAAGCTTACCCTATAACGTGCCATACTCTACAAACTTCTGCTTTTGTCAGTCCTTAACACCTACCTCTCTGAATTTTCATGAATTAATATTTCACAAGAATGATTATTTTATATACACTGGCAGCAGCATACAAATAAAATACTTTTAAAAAAAAGAGTATAAAGGGATCCTGAGACCAAACAATTGAAGAACCTGATCCAGAGAATAACCTTCAAGAATTAGGTTATTGGGGGGGAGTAGGGAGGGGGGTAGGTTATGTCAGTCTATTTAATCTGATAGTTCTGCTATGGCTGACAAGGAATTTCAACCTACTGTCCAAATAGAAAGGGCAGTCATGGTGTCACAGAGCCCTGGACAATAATGCGGAACTGAGAGACCATTAATCCCAGCCTCTCTGTGTCACTAACTCACTCAGGCTGGCCCGAGAGCCACTTTCTTGACGTCCAATGAAAAAGAAGAGAGGAGAGAAGAAGATCCCCACTTGAGAGTGTAAAATAAATTCTAAAATACAATAAGATTCGCTGTCTGTGTTCAACTAGAAGACTGTCTGTGAGAGTTTCGTCCCCACCAAACCAGCTTCTTCTCTTCAGGAAGTGGTTCCATGTGTCAGAAAGTTTTTGGAAAGAGAAAACCACAGCACTCCCGCTTCTCACCCGGTAGCTGTGCAACCATTTACCAAAGCTAACACTCTACCCACATGACAAGCACACAGGAAACATTTCATCTGGGGGTTACCAGCCAGCACAAGAACAAGGGGAAATAGAAGGAAAGAGAGAAAATCCATAAGAAATGAAAAAACGCCTCAACCGGTTTGGCTCAGTGGATAGAGCATCGGCCTGCAGACTGAAAGGTCCCAGGTTCGATTCCGATCAAGGGCATGTACCTGGGTTGTGGGCACATCCCCAGTGGGAGATGTGCAGGAGGCAGCTGATCGATGTTTCTCTCTCATCGATGTTTCTGACTCTCTATCTCTCTCCCTTTCTCTCTGTAAAAAATCAATTAAAAAAAGAAATGAAAAAAAGAATATAAAAGCTTAAAGGAAATAAATGAGCAATTAGAATAAGACAGGGAAAGAGGAGGCATGAGAAAATAAGAAGCCAGAGACAGTATCAATAAGAAGCTAAATCAAATCACAGCACACTGTGTTGAGAAAATGAAAGAACATAAAAGAAATGACAAAAAGAAAGGGAAACCCATTTTTACACCGCGCCGAAGCCTCGGAAATGAGACGCAGGCTGGCCTGGCGGCAGCATTGATGCTGGTCTTCAGAGCTCACATACCTGCTTGCTTTCCTCTGTGGCTACAGCTGTCCTCCAATCTCAGAAACTTGCTTTATCTGCCAATCTAACCCACCCTGCTACCAGGAAGCAACACCACGGACTGTGACTGGGTGTGAAGGGTCTGTATTTGCACAAAGGACAGACCCAGGAGGGAGGCCAGGCCTGGGGGTCTCAGGGGAAGGGGCTCTACATCAGGACCCAGGCTGGAACCGACAGAAGCCGGCCCGCCCCAGAGGCAGGTGGTTTGGAGGCACAGAGTGGACTCCCTTAACCTCTCCTGATGAACCGAAGAGCTGGCTGGAGTCAGGTGGAAATCTAGGCAAGGCCTGCACAACCGGCCTCCCTCACGTGGGGCCGGCTCGGAACACCCGATCCTCCTGCTCGGCACATGGAGAGCGACCAAAACAACCCGAAAACCAGGAGGACCCCACATGCACCAGGACCCTGGCACCCTGATTTAGAAAGCGAATCTACTTAAAATGGCGATCAAATTGTCGTTGTTAATAGGAAAGAAAGGTTTGATTACAATTGAATCCTAAAAAAAGAAACAAAAATAATAAAAGCCGGTTAATTTTACATTTCTAACTAGTTATGTATTAATTCTTAGCATAAACATAGAATAGATTGTGGGGGGAATGTTTGTTTGCTTTTAAAAACTTTCTTTTTAGCCCGGTCCGAATGGCTCAGTTGGTTGGAGCGTCCTCTTATACACTGAGAGTTCTGAGTTCAATTCCTGGTCAGGACACAATCTAGGTTTGGGATTCAATCCTGGGTCTGGTCATGTGCGGGAGGCAACGGATCGATCTTTCTCTCACGTCAATGTTTCTCTCTCTCTCCCTTCTTCTCTCTTTTTCTCAACTCAATAAAAACACCCTCGGGTGAGAATTTTAAAAATAATTAAAAACCTTATTTTTAGAGCAGTTATGTGTTTACAACAAAATTGAGAGGGAGGTACAGAGATTTCCTATTACCTACACACGGCCTCCCATTACCTACATCCCTCACCAGACTGATGCATTTTTTACCAAGGATGAACCTACATGGACACATCATGATCCTACAAAGTCCATAGTTCACCTTAGCGTTCACTCTTCATGCTGTACATTCCGTGGGTTTGGACAAATGTATAATGACACGTATAATATCAGAGTATTTTCACTGCCCTAAAAATCCTATGTGCTCTGTCTATTCGCCCCTGCCTCCTCTCAACCCCTAGCAACTCAAAAGAGTGTCTCCATAGATCTGCCTTTTCCAGAATGTCATAGAGTTGGACTCATGCAGTATGTAACCTTTTCAACGTAGCTTCTTTCACATGGTCACATGTGTTTAAGCTTTCGCCATGCCTTTTTATGGTTTGATAGTTCATTTCTTTTTAGCACTGAATACTATTCCATTGTCTGGATGTACCACAGTTTATCTATTCACCTCCTGAAGGGCATCTTTTTTTAAAAATATATTTTATTGATTTTTTACAGAGAGGAAGGGAGAGGAATAGAGAGTTAGAAACATCGACGAGAGAGAAACATCGATCAGCTGCCTCCTGCACACCCCCCACCGGGGATGTGCCCACAACCAAGGTACATGCCCCTGACCGGAATCGAACCCGGGACCCTTCAGTCCA
>NW_005355584.1:3552072-3578266 GCF_000412655.1 Myotis brandtii
GTGCAGCATTTCACATCCCACCTGGATCCCTCAGCACCGATAAGCAGCAGCAAGGCCACCCATGGGGGGATCAGCCATCTTCTCCAAGCCCCTCCACACACGTGGCCGTTCTCTGTCCTTCACTTAAAGTGCAGATACAAGGGGAAGGAGCCAAACAAGATAAAAATAAGTTAAAGGACTGCCTGACTGAACAGCACAGATAAGTGGGAGGAACAAGAGCTGCTGGAAGAGATAAAAACACAACCTGACAAAGCGTCTGGAAGCTGCGAGCTCGGCCATCTGTTTAAATGTAAGAAGGCGAGCATGTCCTAGATGGCAGGGCAGAGGCGCGGCCCAGAAAACACACACTAAGGTGTGCAATTTGTCCAAAATGCAGTGCCCCTATGAACACCAATGAGCAAAAGGGTTATGACCCAGGCCTGGGACCACTTGTGATTTAAATGTCCTGTGATTCAACCGCTGTGGCCACAGGTGAGCCCCCAGAGCCCAGGCTGCCTCCTGGCCGCTTCATGGAGCCCCCAAATCTGTAGGGTGTTTGTCTCAAGGGGCCTTGGATCCTCATGCTGTAACTTTAGCTCACAGGTTTTAATTGTTAAAAAGTAAACTCCCGTCTCTCCGTTCCAGTACAATGAGGGAGAACAATGCTTTCTATTTAAGTCAGCACCGCAAGGTTTGCTGTAGTACATGAGCAACGCTGTACTTTCTCCAACCAGAAACATAAATGACTCATGGGAGGTGAGAATTTTAAATAGTATAGCTCTGAGGGCTTGCAGACCCAGATGATGACAAAACAGCCCAGGGGACTGGCTTGTTTTCCACGAAAGTGTCAGCAGTTGGCCTCGCAGACTTGGAAATTTCTGGTAGACTTTCTGCATGGCCGAGTTTAACAGAAAAAGAATCAAAAGATGAACACTGACCCTAATCCTCCCCGACTAGAAAACAGGCTGTGCCGGTGACTATCACTGGAGACGATGGTAAGCATTTTGTCTCATTACATTTAACATGTTCAACTTATTTCAAAAGCAAACTAACAGGCCTGGAATTTGCCCTTACCATGTGCCAGCATTAAATGCATTACATGTGCTAACACCCCGAGTCCTCCCGACAGCCCGGAGGCAGGTCCAGCTGGCAGGGGGCAGAGAAGGGAGTCCCACAAGGCAGGAGGCTTGAGCAGCTGCCCCTGGGCCAGGGCTGTCATCCCTACCCTGTGAAGGGGCACACAGGACACTCTGAGTAGGAACTGGGCTGCGTTTCACAGAGGAACGCAGAAGCTCCCAAGGAAGCTCCTGTTCCTAAATATCTTATTTTATGATGCCTCAAATCCTATCATTAGAAATCAATTTCTTTGCTTGTCCTTGTTAAAATGCACATAACAACCTCAGCTCCCAGCAGCACCAACAAACACACCCATGAAAAATTGTCCATTAGATTGCTTTCCAGGTAGAAGGAAAGGAAGCCGATTCCCACCGGCTAGTGGCTCGGAACAGACTGGCTGCAGCAAAGGAAAGAAGAGGCAGGAGCCTGCCTTGTCACAGGTCACAGGTCACAGGTCACAGGTCACTTCAGAGCCTAGGACCAAAGTTTAGAGGAGAATAAGGGCCTGCAATTGCCGGGTGGGGGATTTAGACTGGAAGACAGATTACAAATAAAACTGCCTCTTTTTATCATTCCTTCATTCATTCAACAGAGATTACTGTGTGCTGACACAAAGACAAGTAAGGCACAGTGTGAGCTGATGGGAAGACACACAACCAGGTCATTGCACCAAACCTCTTGAGATTCCCCCAAATTGTTACTTTCCTCTCTTTCATCATCTAGAGCAGTGATGGCGAACCTATGACACGCGTGTCAGAGGTGACACGCGAACTCATTTTTTTGGTTGATTTTCCTTTGTTAAATGGCATTTAAATATATAAAATAAATATCAAAAATATACATCTTTGTTTTACTATGGTTGCAAATATCAAAAAATTTCTATATGTGACACGGCACCAGAGTTAAGTTAGGGTTTTTCAAAATGCTGACACGCCGAGCTCACAAGGTTCGCCATCACTGATCTAGAGTGTCGGGTATGCCCTGACGTATGTGGATAAGCATATCTTTAATTCCTCAGATAACGTGTTAGGAGAAAAGGCAACTGAAAAGGATCAAAGATGAAGGCTCCCATCTAACAATTAATCTGCTGACCACTACACTTTGAAGTAGCAGGGGGAAGGTTTTGGGAAGGAAATGAGGAGTAGTTTGGAACCTCTTCGAAAGAAGCAAAGAGCTTTATCGTGGCCAAGAGTCCCTGGACTTGAACCTTGAACATGAGTCAGAGCCTCCTCTCTAAGCCTGACGTCCCAGGCATGGCAGACACCAGCTCAATCTCAAGCAGGGCGCACTCACCACAGCCCCACATCACACAGCTCTTACAGCTTTTGGCAGTGTGGGGAGCTAACCCCAATTAAGCAAACCAACCCTTAAGACTCTATGGTAAAAAGATTGGTGAGGCCGTATTTATGGGCTATCTATGTGAGCCAGACCTATCCCCACCCTGGGTAGCTTACAAAAGAGTCACTTGCTTTAATCATGAATCCAGTTTAAAAATCTTTAGTAAGGGCCTAATATATGTATGAGACTGGAGAAGAGATTAGGGATGCAGTGAAAAATAAGACAGACATGGCCCCTATCCTCCCAGAGCCAATAAAGTAGTAAGGAAGCCATACGATTAAACAGATCGTCACAGTCCACGCAGTGGGGACCAGGAGAGGGAAGCAGTGGAGAGGAGGTTCAGCCCAGGCACAGAAGCAAGTCTTGGCTGGACTTGGAGCAAAGCCACAGAGGTAGGCAACCGCCAAGGACACACCGATGCACGTGGGGAATCAGAGGAAATACAGGTGGAGAGGAGAAGGCTTGGAATGTTGGCCAATATGCTATGCTTAGTGTTGTAGCGTGAATGTTTGGGGCTGGATAGTGAGACTTCAGGGAGACTGAGCAGGCGGCTGTAGTCGGTGTGGATGAAGGAAGTAATTGAAGCCTAGAAACTGAGTGATGAGGAGCGTTTGAGAATTCCTGTCACCGCTGGAGGCTCGGCAACCAGAACAAGAGAAAAGGAGGAAAAGGAAGAGAAATGTCAAACATCGAAAAAGGTTAAAACTTTCAACAGTAAATGTTTTGACAGTAGAGGCTTCAACCGCTGCATCGAATGCGAATTGGATGTTATCTCAGCTAATTTGCTGCTTCATTTCTCAAGGATAACCAAAAACTGGCTGCGGCCTCTCTGTTTCCATTATGCTCAAGGTGAGGAAGAATATTGGAGAAGCTCGAGCAATTCAAACACACCAGAAAGGCTGTCAGGGAGATTTTTCAAACATAGGAGAAAAAAATGACCTTTTATATGGCTAAAAAGAATATCTAAAATCGTGCCAACGAAGCCTTGAGCCAGGGAATGTTATTACATAAGACAAAAGATTTCATTTTCACCAAAATATTTAAAGGATCGTCTGGGAGGCAGATAAGACCTTTCAAACAACGTCTGGCAGCAAAAGAAAGCTAATGACTCCACTTTTCAAAAGAACCGAAGACAAGAAGATTATCTACGTTTTAAGAATAAATAAACACTGAAGAGACAAAGCATATTATCTCTGTGTGAAATAAATGACACTCGGCAAAGTACATTTTCATCTTTTCTTGCGGAACAATGCAGGGTCAGGCCAAAACAATGGAATTGTTTATCATGACCGATGCCTTAATACCAGTAACAAGATGCGGAGTTTGCTGAATAGGACCCAATGCTGCACAAGGATTTAAAAAATTAAGTTCTTTTTTTAAAAAAGTGTCAATTAGTCACTTTCAGGAATGTAAATGATCCCCTGCCTTCATTCTACTTTGTTTTCACTCTTTACATATAAGCTCAAATCCAAAACAGGAAATGGGTAAAACTACAGGTGATCTGAGCTGCTTTGCTGATCTTAGAAAGAGCTTACAAATGAACTCTCCCTCCATCAGTCTTATAAAAGGTAGCCTGTGTCTCTTTTTTTTTCTTCACTTTTATGAAGCTTCACTTCATGAGTTTTGAAACTCAGAAATTATCCACAGAAAACACACCCTGTTACCTTCAACAGTCTACTCAGATACAAGATAAAAGATGCCCCATGGAGTTTATAACATACTAGAGGCAGGGTGCATGAAATTCGTGTACTCAGAGGGATCCCTCAGCCCGGCCTGCACCCTCTCACAGTCCAGGAGCCCTAGGGGATGTCCAACTCATGGCTTAGGCCTGCTCATCCTTAGTGCTGCCATGGAGGTGGGAGAGGCTCCCACCACTGCCACTGTGCTCGCCCGCCAGCCATGAGCCCAACTCAGGGCTTCTGGCTGAGCAGCGTTCCCCCTGTGGGAACGCACTGACCATCAGGGGCCAGCTCATGCATTAAGCATCTGCCCCCTAGTGGTCTGTGTGCATCATAACGACTGGTCATTCCCCTGTTTGGTTGATTTGCATATTAGCCTTTTATTATATAGAACTAAAGGCCCGGTGCATGAAATTCGTGCACGGGGGAGGGGGGCGTTCCCTCAGCCCAGCCTGCACCCTCTCGCAATCTGGGACTGCTGGCTCCTATCCCCTTGCCTGCCTGCCTGCCTAATCACCCCTAATCCCTCTGCCTGCCTGTCTGATCGCCCCTAACTCCTCTGTCTGCATGCCTGATCACCCCTAACTTGCACCCCTGCCAGCCTGATTGCCCCTAACTTGCCCCCCTGCTGGCCTGATCACCTCTAACCGCCTCTGCCTCGCCCCTGGCCTAAGCCACAGTCTAGCCTCCCTCTGCAGGAGATGACCTGGCCAATCAAAGGAAGGCACTGCCCCCATCACCCTGCTGCTGCTGCCACTGCCAGCCGCCATGGCTGCCTAAGCCATGGCTCTCCCCTCCCACGTGACTGCCTGAGCCACAGCCCACCCCTCCCACATGGCTGCCTGAGCTTCAGCCTGCCCCTCCCGTGCAGCGCCGCCCACCCCTCCAGTGCAGCACCAGCCCTAGGCCCTCACAGCCATTGTGGCTTTGTCCGGATGGACATCCAGATGGACGTCTGGAAGATGTCTGCTCTAATTAGCATATTACCCTTTTATTAGTATAGATAACCACTTACTGTCTCACTAATGCATCCCTTTCTTCAATTCTATAATATTTGAAAAATCTTGACTTTTTTCTTTTTGCTTTCATGAAAGATATGTCCTCTGTGCTTCTCTCTCGACACAGGACTACTCATAATTCTTCAAAAGAAAACAACTTTGGTGCATTCTTAAATCATAATCATAATATTTGCTATATACTAGGTACTTGTAATTTGACTTGAGGAAAGTGACACTTTCCAGGGAATGTTTGTCCCTACATTTGGGGAACAATTATAATTATCACTTTAAAGATATGTTGACAAAAGTCATGGCTAGTGAAGATAGAGTCAGTATTTGAACCCAGAAATGTGATTCAATTTCTTGATAGAAAGAAGCAAATTACATGCCAGTATAATAGACTCATATCACATAGCTCATTGTGGCTCCTATGTGGAAAGACAAGTAAAACTACTAGATGTGAAGCCCTTTAACTAAACATGTAACCTCATGTGTGCTCTGTAAGTCATCTGTATGTACCTCCTCTGTTCCCATCTAGATACAAGCAGTCACTGCTGTCTTAAAATGCATTTTTTTTTTCACACTGAGCTGTGGACATTTCTACCCACCTTTCTCTGCCAGGGCAGTCCTTCCCACTTATAAAGCTGATCGTGGCCACTCTCTTAAACACCTACAGTCTCAACACCTCCAGTTCCCAGGAGCCTCATTCAAGCACAAACTCTGTCCCCATCACCTTGTCACCATATCCATCCGTGGCCTGTAATCTCTGTCCTCACCAGACCACTCGTGGCCCTCATATATCCCCACTCCATGTCTTTGTGCCATTCGGTCTGCTGAAACCCCCAAAACTTGTATTCACCCTGAAAACCTCCTAGAATGAGATCTTTGGTGAAGCTTCCTCCAACTTCGCGGCAAAGGGCGTCATACTGTCGTTACTCCACTCTGACATCTGTTAGACATGAACACATCTCATGTGCCATTGGATGGTGAGCATCCGCAGGCAGCAGTGGCTTCTTAATCATAGAAGAGGCACCAATCTCTTTACTACCTCCCCAACCCAGTTTCATTAATAAGCCAGCCACCTTCCCTTCAGGCTAAGCCATGTGATCCTATCAAATATAACGTGTGCCCAGTGGGGAGACTCACAGTGCTCCTCCCTTACTTTATCCTGTGAATGTGACCTGATGTGGCCTTTCTGTTCATTAGTCAACCTAAGTAACTGCAAATAAAAGCTAAGGACTCAAATATTATGTGGCCGACACACTCCAAATTTTATCCAATACTGTTTGGTATAATTTGCCTCATGATATTCTTTATTTTTATTACCATGGTTTGGTTTGGGTGGTGTGGTGTGTGTGTGTGTGTGTGTGTAGAAATAAAAAAAGTAGATTTCATTTCTGCCTTTGGATAATTACACTTAAGAGAGTACCAAGAATCCTCACTCTTTCTGATAGCCCTTATTATCTATCAGTGACATTGACATAAGAAATTCCCCATGATAAATGACCAGTCATCAATTACTAAGTGGAGCACTAACATAGATGCAAGCCTGGAAAAATAAACATTCAGAAGGTTTTTATAACAGCATTGAAGGTATGGCAAATATATTACAAAACTTTAAATTTATTCTAATGAGAAGAATAAATATTATTTTTCAAATATTAATACGGGCCTAATAGGCATGAGAATCATTTCATCATCAAGAGGATGGCCTTGCTGAGACTATACAAATTTTGCACTAGACACAGACATGGGTAAAAGGAACGATTCACATTGAAGGTCCCAAGGCCTCATTTAGAAATGCTGCATTTCAATAGCATTTCAGATGCATGTCTCCACTAATCCCGTGAAGTCAGGAAACTGAGACCGGGCCATTCTGAGGACACACAGTGCTGAAAGCAGGTGCCTGGGAATTCTACCCCAAAGCAGCTTGAAATGGTGAGGACTGGTAGGAGTTAGAGGCGCTGGGAGCAAAGACAGCACAGTGCTGCGGGGCTCAGGGAGACAGCACAGTGCTGGGGGGGGGCGCTCAGGGAGACAGCACAGTGCTGGGGGGTGGCTCAGGGAGACACAGTGCTGGAGGGGGGCTCAGGGAGACAGCACAGTGCTGGGGGGCTCAGGGAGACAGCACAGTGCTGGGGGCGTGGCTCAGGGAGACACAGTGCTGGGGGCTCAGGAACACAGCACAGTGCTGGGGGGGTGGCTCAGGGAAACACAGTGCTGGGGGGCTCAGAGAGACAGCACAGTGCTGGGGGGCTCAGGAAGACAGCACAGTGCTGGGGGGCTTAGAGAGACAGCACAGTGCTGGGGGGGGGCTCAGGGAGACAGCACAATGCTAGAGGGGCTCAGAGAGACAGCACAGTGCTGGGGGGCTCAGGGAGAAGCACAGTGCTGGGGGTGGGGGTTCAGGGAGACACGGTGAGGCTGGCAGATCCAGGGCTACAGTGTGACTGATGAGAACCCCACTGAGATTTTTCAAGTCTCTTAGCAGCAACTGCTAAAAGGTTCTTTTTTATACCCCTTACCCATCAGCTCTGGCCTTTTTAAAAATTTGCTGTTCCCCAGTGAGGTCTCTATCCCCCTCAATAGAAATCCATAAATTTATCTCCACAAATCCTGGAGGACTAAAAAAAAATTAACTAGATTAATGGGAAACTTGCAAAAAAGTGACAAGCTTGATAGAAGCAACACATATGATTCAGGGTGGAAAGAGGTCAGTCAATAAACATCAATGGAGTATTGTGCCCTCGGACTGCCAAAGAAAAAATGTTTATAGAGGAAAGATACAGCAATGTTTATAAAGGACGGCATACACAGACATCATCTGAATTGACAGCTGCTACAGAAACTGCATGTTTTTATGAGGTGGACACTTCGTTGTTCTATAGACCTCCAAGCCAATACTATAAAACTAAAAAAATATATATTACTCAAAATCTGGTGGACTCCTTAAATTTATATGTACTGGGTCTTTTATAAGTTTTATTGAATTTATTGGGGTGACATTGGTTAATAAATTATATAGGTTTAAGGTGTACAACTCTATAATACATCGTCTGTATATTGCACTGTGGGTCCACCACCCAAAGTTAAATCTCCTTCTGTCACCATTTATCTCCCCTTTATCCTCTTCTACCTCCCCCCACCCCCCTGGCAAGTGTGTTTGTGTTTTTGTGGAAATACTCTTAAACTTTCACTCTGGACTGAATGTCTCATTCCTTAAGAACCTGAAGAGGGAACTCAATGGAATGGCCGTGCATTGAGCACCTGCTATGTACTAGGCACACACATCATCTCATTAATTCTCAAGTCTGCCCATAAGATGCATATTATTATTCCCATTCTATAGATTAATAAACCAAAGCTCAAAAAAAGAATGAAGGGACTTTCCAAATGTCACAGGACTAGTTAGAAGAATTCCATCTTTGTTCTTACGGTCATGAAGACAAAAAGCAAAACAATAGCTGGAGTCTCTCTAAATTGATAACTGTTAATAGTGAAATCTCCCATAAATTAGTCCTACAACTGAACTCAACATCAAATGTATATTTAAAATATTTTAAATTGTGGTAAATATACATAACATAAATTTACTATCTTAACCTAGTTCAGTATTGTTATGTACATTCACATATTGTGCAATTAATCTCCAAAATTCCTTTTATCTTGCAAAATTGAAACTCTATACCTATTAAACAATTCCCCACTACCCATCCCTACCCCCTGACAACCACCATTCTACTTTCTGTTTCTATAAATTTAATTACTATAGGTATGTCCTATAAGAGAATCAAGCAGTTATCTGTCCTATGTGACTGGCTTATTTCACTTAGAACAATGTCCTCAAGGTTCATCCATGTGTTGGAATGTTCTTCCTCTTTAAGGCTGAATTGAAATCCATTGTGTGTATATACAACTTGTTTATCCATTCATCCCTTGATGAAAACCTGGGTTGCTTCCACCTTTTGGCTGTTATGAATAACTCTTCTATGAACATGATGTACTAAACTTAATATATTTGCATGTAATTTGTTAATAAATTATGATGGCAAAACCTTGCAAATGACAATAAACTATTCTGGGTGGTAAGTAAACTGGTGGGATAAATGACCAAGGTATCTCAGTAAACTATGAAATATGTAGAAAATGGTAGATACATTTCAATCAACTCCCCATGGAGAAAATATATTTAGGGAGGGGGGATCTCTTTTCCTTTTTTTATGATGAAGTTAGGTATAAATAATTATTTAGGGAAATAAGTGTTACAAACACACACACAAAAATACTTGAAACTATGTTTTACATATTATGGGCTATAAATGTTACTTGAGGGAAAGTACTTCATACTTCCTGGAAGGCACTCGTCAGAGGTCGCTCTGTTCCCCTTAATCTTCTTTGGAATTAATACCTTTCCTATGTACAGGTTTCCTATGGAAGCAGCAGTTCCCACCCTGTACCCCCATCCTTTTGCTGTTTTATTGAGCAAACTCCTAAGGAGCAAACTCCCAATGACATCCCCCAAGTGCAAGCACTGTGCCCGACACTGTTGGGATCACAGGGAGGGTGATGCTGTCTTTGCTCATGCCTTTTCTGTCCCTTAAATTCTCTTTCACTCCATATGCGACGCACCCTTCAGAGGCAGCTAAGAAACCTTGCCCTGTTCCTGAAATGAGAAACACTGGAGGAATGGCTCCAAACAGTGGTTGCAATCCTGACCAACATGTAGCTTCCACTACTGGAGAATTGACTAATCACCTAATGAAGTCCTGAATCCAGACCTCTCACCCACTGACCTTCCCCTCAAACTGTGACCAAATGTATTTTTCATACGTCCCAAATATAAGGAGCGTTTCCCTTATACATGATGTTTTTCATGATGCGTCTTCCTTCTAGAATCATACTCAGACTTCCAAGCTGGGGCAGACACCTCCCATGGTTTCCTCAAGCTGGAAGTAATCTCTTTACCTCTTAAGTCCCAAACGCTCTTCCAGGCTACATAACAAGTTCTGCCCTGCACTGTGGGGACTTGGTCCACATGTTTACATAACTAGAAACTTCTAAAAAACAAAAACCTCACTCATTTCTTCTTTTCTTCACACCAAAAGGCAAATGTCTAGACAATGGATTTAGAGCGGGTTTACACAATTTTTAAAATCACTATTATTTATCAACATTCATCCACTCAAAAGTAGACTTTAATGCCTCAAAGTGTCATTTGAGCAACAATGTTGAATAATTTGCTCTTTTGTTTAAGTCTGCTCTTTTCACTGAAAACATATGAGTCAGAGTGTGTTAAGTATAAAACTGCTCTACAAAACACGATGCCAGTAATTGGAAATGTTTCTAACTTATTAAATGTCCATTCTTTTAGCAACCATTTCTAGGATTGAAGAAAAATGAAAGGAAGAAGTGACACAGTATTTAACTACATTAAATAAAGGTTCTTTTTTTATACTTATTCAATGAGTGACTGTGCTTCCTAAAAAATAAGCAAGATATATTTTGAGAAATATGATGTCATAAGCTACAAGGACAAGCTTAAAAAGTCTCATTTGTCTCATGCACTGTTACTGAGCTATGTCTCAGAGACAATAATTGAATCCCCTGCTGTCTCAGATGAAAAATGATGTATAGTTATCTCCTTATCCGAGGGGGATACAGTCTGAGACCTCCAGTGGATGCCTGAAACTGCAGATGTATGGAAACCTATATATATCTTAGATATAGGTATATATATCTAAGATATATATACATCTTACATAGGATATAGGATATATATATATATATATATCCTATATAAGAAAGAGGTAATATGCAAATTAACCTTCACAAGATGGCTGCCTACAACCAGGTCGGCAAGGGGGTTAGTGAGGGATGATCAAACGACTGAACAAGCAGGCTGTGTGGGGCGACCAGGCCAGCAGGGGGCACATTTAGGGGCGATCAGGCCGGCACGCAGAGGCAGTGAGGGGCAATCAGGCTGGTGGGGGGTGGGCAGGTCGGGCAACCAGGCAGGCAGGCAGGTGAGCGATTAGGAGCCAGCAGTCCAGGATTGTGAGAAGGATGTCCAACTGCCGGTTTAGATCCCCAGGATCGGGCCTAAACTGGCAGTCGGACATCCCCCAAGGGGTCCTGGATTGGAGAGGGTGCAGGCTGGGCTGAGGGGACCCACTCCCCCCACCCCTGCACAAATTTTGTGCACCGGGCCTCTAGTATATATATATATTTTTTCTATACATACATACCTATGATAAAGTTTGATTTATAAATTAGACACAGTAAGAGATTAACAAAATAACTAATAAAATGGAATAATTATAAGAATATTCTATAATTACATATTATAATTATACAAGTGATGTGAATGTGGTCTCTCCCTCAGAATATCTGATTGCACTGTACTCACCCTGCTTGTGGTGATGTGAGATGATGCAGTGCCAACATGATGGGATGGAGTGAGGAGAATGACATAAGCATTGGGACCTAACATCAGCTACTATCAGCTTCACTTGAACACCAGCATTATGATACCACGACAGACGGTCTGACAACCAAGACAGCTACAAAGTGACTAATGAGTGAGTGGGTAGTGTATACCTTCTGAAGATATGAACAAAGGGATGACTAATGTCAGAGCTAGATGGTGAGAAAGATTTTATCACACTATCAGGATGGTGTGCAATATTACACTTACAAGTTGTGTATTTCTGGAAATTTCCAGTTAATATTTTCAGACAACATTGACTGCAGGTAACTAAAACCAGGGAAAGGGAAACCATGGATATGGGGGATTGCTGCACTTCTGATTGTAGCATCCAGGTTGTAAAGAAAAATAACTATATCCATTAGGGGGACAAATTTAATGGATGATCTGAAACTTTCTGAAGTTTCGGGTTATTTCTATGTCAAGACGGAAACTATCCTACATATGCAGAAAATACACACACACCCCTTCACTAAACTAATCCAGAATTGTCAATGTTGGAAGGCATATAGAATTGTAGCCTGCCAAGAAAGGAGACATATGCCTGGCCTGTGTGGCCCAGTGGTTGAGCATCAACCTATGAACCAGGAGGTCAAGGTTCAATTCCTGGTCAGGCACATGCCCAGATTGTGGGCTCGGTCCCTGGTGTGGGGCGTGAAGGAGGCAGCCAATCGACGATTCTCTCTCATCATTGATGTTTCTATCTCCCTCTCCCTTTCTCTCTCTGAAAACAATAAAAACATATTTTTAAATTTTTTTACAAAGAGGAAAAAGAAATGAGACATATATGTCCGTAAGAGCTGGTCTGCTAAAATGCGAATGTGTTTCTTAAATACCCTGCTAGTTAAATGGTCAACCTAAATGCTCACAGAATTCATGCCCAGACATCACTCTTTTTGGCCACAATCATCACCCCACTAACAGCAGCAGGTATGACACATGTAGGCTATTTACAGCCCTATTAAATGTGAATATTTCATATCATCTCTCCATCCTTAGAAAGCTTTGTGTATCAGTCTTCTACGGAATATGGGCCTTTCTCTCTGGGCTTTAGAAGTGGACTTAAAAAAACAACACCAAAAAAAAAAACACACACACAAAAAAACGTAAGTTGGTTAAACAGGTGGAGTTGGGGGAAATTTTCTCACATTGAGATTTATTGGATTGTGAACAGCCTCTCAAGGGAAGCACCAGATGCCCCATCAACTGGGTTATTTACTTAGAAGGACTGTGGAGTGAGTGGAAGAGAGGCCGCCTGCGGGAATAATTTTGTGTTGATCCCTAAATGACCGACTTGATAGTCTTACAATTCTCAACAGTTTCCAAATCTTCGGTGTCTTCAGAAACTTTCGAATGAGAGGAAAAGCCACCCTGCTTACAATCGCCACTCCATATAAAACCAAACAAAAACAAACCCACCAACAGAAAGCACAGCTCAGCATCCTTTTATCGGTGCTAGCTAAGCGGCAGGGACCCATTGGCTCAGAGAGAACACGGATTCTGGCCCCAGGCCTCGGGTCAGCCAAGGGCTTGCTTTTTCTTCCTTTCTCCAGTTATTTATTTCCCTTTTTGTCCTTTTGGTTTTAAACATCCCCCAAACCCATTTTTTTGTTGTTGTTATTCCTCACCCAACGATATTTTTCCATTGATTTTTATAAAGAGTGGAAGGGAAGAGGAGAGGCACAGAGAGAGAAACATTGACCACATAGACTGGTTGCCTCCTGCACGTGGCCCCCCTCCGCGCCCCCGACCAGGGCCAGGGATCAAGCCTGCAACTAAGGTACAGGCCCTTGACCAGAATCTGACCTGGGACTCTTCAGTCCACAGGCCAACACTATCCCCTGAGCCAAACCGGCCAGGGCCCAAACCCAGCATTTTTATCTTACAACATGCACATATAATGATACTCTCAGGTAATGTGATCTGTCGATGGGCAAATTCCTGTAAAGTCTCCGAAGACCACTGACACCCACCCCCTAATCCCATGGAAGTTTTGAGAGGAAGCTAGACAACAGTGCTTAGTGTCTGCAGCTCTCCACCTGTGATGAGCAGAACTATAAATAAGAAGACAGACCCAGAAGGTCTGGAAAGGCGGCTCAGCTGTGGGCTGAGCTCTCCCAGTTATCTGGAGGGGCTGCGACCAATGGAGCCGCACTCCCCACCATATACTCGCACCCACACACCAGCAGCACCCACTCTGTAGAGGAACCATTCGGCACTCACATACTGTGGGTGGCAGTCATGCAGGGCTGGGGAGAGAGCAGCTGTGGTAAAAATGATACTAGAGGTGTGAACTGCCTGGTCCTGGAAAGCTAGAGGAGGAAAACTCAAGGACTCCCCCTCTCCAGCTGTACTAAGACCATCTTAAAGAGCCAGAGGGAATGCTCTCTAACCTTTCAGCCAAATGTACCCCTCCCCTAAGGCCATCTGGGACATCAAAACATCTACAAAGAAGGGGAGGGTTTGGGGTAGATAAGCGAAATGGCTCTATGCAAAGATCACAGCGAATTTCATCCAGCTCTGGACTGCCTGAGTGGGTCAAGCAACAAGTGTAAAGTAAAAGTCCTCTTCTGGATGTTATATGGCAATGAGGGTGAAAGATGGGGCTTCATGAAGAAATGCAGTAGCAGAGAGTACTGGGTTCTGACTGGACAAACAGAGGACAGGACTCTCATAAAACCCAACCATGTCCGTGTGCTTGTATATTACACTTTCTTCACCATCCAGTAACTGCATATAATCATGTATATAAATCCACGATTGCCTTGTTTTGGAGGTGGTTTCTTTATTTCTCTCTGTTTGACTTCTGATTACAGAGCTTTACCCCAAAGCCTGAGATTTGACTCTCATAGAGATGTGAGCTCTCCAGCTTGCTCCTCCCTGTCTTCTCAAATGAAAGGCAAGTCAACAGAAACAGCCATGGCTCGGATTCCATTCATTTCACCCTTGAGAAGGACAGGAACCACAGTCTGGTTTTCCATGAGTCTTAGAATGTTCTTTATCATCTGCCTTCTCTATATGTTACTTTATTTCATTAAGGAGGGAGATTTGCAAGCCTTTAAAATGTTTCTGTTTCATCAGTTGACTATTTCTTATAGGCACCATTTAATATCTTTTCTCTTTCTTAAATAAAAAACTGCTGAAATGTAACATCTTACAGAACCCTCTTTACGTGTGTGTGTGTGTGTGTGTGTGTGTGTGTACCTCCCAGACCACAATATACCGTTGTACTTGCCAGTCTCCATAATCGCATGAGCGAACTCCTTGCAATAAATTTCTTTCTATGTACATACATGTCTTACTGGTTCTGCCTCTCCGGAGAACCGTGAATATTACAAACACCAATAATATGATATATGCACCAATTTATACTCTGACCAGCAGTGTATAATAAGTGTTCCAATACACAAAATACAATTGGTTCACCTGCCCTTAAACTCTTCCCTTCCTATAGGGCGGTGACTCTGTAGTTTCATCTTCTAGGTGGTGAAAAAGATGGGTTTATTTTGTGTCCCCTCTGAAAATTATTCAGTGGCTTCAAGGATCTATGCTACGGAGTGAGGCTCAAACTCTATTAGGCACAGTGAGATTGAGCCATCCTAGACTCCTGGGCTCCTCTCTGACATTCTGGTGCCCAATGGGGTTCAAATTATTTTCTAATATGTAATCTATGATATAAAAGCTTACCTGGGACCCCAACATATCATATGTTGAGCCCTTTTGCTGGTGCAGGCAGGGAGAGGGTCCCATACTCACAGTTTCTTTCTCACCCTTGAGGTTACCTCTCAGGGCACCTCTAGTGTCAGGGAAGGTCTCAGAGCCCAGGGTAAGAACCGCACCCTGCTCAGTTCTGGACTCTAGTCTGATGGGTCCTGTTCTGTGTCCTGCATGAGTTTTAAACACCCACCCAATGCCATCAGGGTTGCCGAAGATGTCCTTTTCTCTACATTTTCTCTTTCCCTCACCCCAGTCTCTCTACCTTAAAAAATTCCTTCCCCATCTACAAGGTGCAACATGACTTGTCCCTCCCTTGAGCCTCCGTGATCTGCTCTGTTGGAGTCGAGCTCCCCTTGAGATCATTGCTGGCACTTTCAGGCACATCCCTTGGTTTCACCCTGGTGCTGTGACTTGGAAGCTCCCAAACTTGAGTTAGTTAATGACCCTAGATCTCAGTTTCTTCATCTGTATAATGCGAACATCTGGCCTGGTGCTTCACAAGTATTACATGAGGTGATACTTGCTTACTTAATACACACACAGTATAACCTTTGCTTTAACTGACTAGTCAGGCCAGAGACACATGGGTTATAGTAAATCTCTCCACAACTCCATTTCCACCACAAATTCTGCGGGCCTTGAGATGTTATCTCCCAAGTCACCTCAGCATGTCTTCCTAGAAGCAGTAAATAAATGCAGCCATTCTTACCCTTAAATTCTCTAAATCAGTTACTAACAGAGAGGTGCCTGTTCTAAAGTTTGACACACATTCTAACATAATTTTGCATTAATGGTACCATTTATCTAGAATAAAGCATCCAATTTGCTCTTCAACTCTGTGCTGGAGGCTTGAGGAACGTATTGGGTTCCTGGACCAAACACTGCCAGCAAATGTAGGGTCAACTTATCATGAAGACAACATAAGACCTGTGCTTTCTTCCAGTACATTCAAATTTGTGAGATCCTTCTTCTACTCAAAAATGATAGCACATTAAAAAAAAAAAACAAGGTTAACTCAGTTTTATTCGTTTGAAATAACATTCATAGAATCTAGAAATGGGATTGGAAAGCATCACAAAATATGATAAAGCACGTCATTGCTTCCACTTGGGCTTTATAAAATCAAATGCTGCCGATGGGTAAAAAGGGAAATTAAATTTGCGCTTACCTGATGGAACCACCTGTATCACCTTTTCCCAAGATCCATATGGGAATATTTCAAGAAGGCAGGAATAGGAACCAACGTCAGCCTCAGAGGCATTGTGAAAGGCCAGCATCATATCGTTGGGACCCGAGGTTGACTTCAAGAAGTAAACCCTATCAACATAGGGCTCCCTGATTTCTGAACCAAAGGTCGGGTGAAAAATGGCTATGGACTCTTTCTCCGTTGCGTTGATCTTGAACCACTCCATCTGGACTAAGGTGCCCAATGGATACTGACACTCGAGAGTCAGAGTCTCTGCAAGTTTGACTCTTGTGTTCCAAAATATCTCTTCACCTAGAGCTGAAACAGACATCATATTCATGCAATTAGACATTATGCTTAAAACACCAAATAGATACCTTAAGCTGTTCTACGCTTTCTAAGACCTAGCAAGATAGTAAATTGAGACCACGGTAGAGACTAACAACTTCTACCTTAGTCTAAAAAGGTTTCCACTGCTGGGAATAGGCACTTGGAACTTTTCCTTTTTCTGAACAAGTGGAAAATTATCTAAGCCAACTATAGAGCATTATAATTTCAGAACATGTCACACTATAAGACCAAAAAAAAGGACTGAAGACATTATCTTTACCTTTGTGTACATGAAGAAGAGCCACGAGGAAAGTAAAATAATCCATCTCTGGAAAGCGCCTGGGAGGCTGGTCTGGAAAAAAGACAAGTTTTATAATGTTACTTGCAGAGGCCCAGCGCAAGGCACTGTTTCCTTCCTCTCAGATACTGTGGTCTCTCCTCTTTCTGCAGTGTGAACACAGGAAAAAGGTCTGAGCTTCAAAGTCAGCTTTGCTCTCGTACAAGGATGGGCAGATTTGAACTGCTTCTCTCGGGGAAACAACTTATTTTCAAGCTTTCATTTCTACAAAGATTCATTCATTGAACAAACATTTTCTGAGTGCGTTTTCTCTAGGTAATGAGGATACAACAGTCAATTTATTCTTTCAAATTCTTGCCATCATCGAACTTATGTTCTAGTGGGAGGAGACAGAAAGGAAAACAAAACAGTAAAAAGTAGAGTCAGTTATAGGTGGTAAGTGCATGAGGGAAAACACAGCAGGGGCATGGGATCAGGGGAGAGCCTCTAGCATTTCCCTTTGATAGAAAGGCCCAGAAGTCTTTACTGAGGACCTGAGATTAGAGCAGAGACTGAAGGGTGAGGGGAGGAGTCTATGACTGGGAATCTGGCAGCCCCATTGGGCAGGGCCTTCCTTTGCTGAGCTAAGAATTGGTTTGGGGTGATGAAGGAGTCACCGAAGGCCCTCCAAATCTACCATTATGGTTGATTTTTTAAAAACTTTTTATTTTTAAATAATTATAGAGTCACAGGAACTTTCCAAGATAATACAGAGAGCTCCCATGTACCTCCACCCAGTATCCCTAACTGTTACATCTTCTATGGATATAGTTCAATATCAAATGTGAAATCAACAATGTCATGGTAATCAGAACATTATGATGTGTACCTGTAATAATGTATGGTGCCAACTTAGGTTTACATAGCATTCTATTTTCCAAAAGCTTTCACATTGATGATATCATTTGTAACAGCTTTGTGGTAGTTATTTGACATATCTGTGATCTCTGTGTTGTAAGTAATTCATTGAAACCATTTGCTGACCATACCAGCACAAGATAGACATGATCTCTACCCCCAAATCACCCATAAAATGTTGGGTCGGGCAGATTAAAGAAGGAATTTGTTATAATAAAACTTGGTCATTTCTATACAAGTCATTTGATCAAGTTGTATAACATCCCAGAGAGGGAATTCGTTCCAATAGATTTGGGCAGGGTGTCATAGGAAGAGTATACCAGACTCTGGGCCTTCCAACCACAATACAAATTTCCAAGTAGAAAAGTGGGAGAAAGAGCAATGGAGTGACAACATGGGACACTACCAGGAAACAATGTGACTACAGTGTAGTGGGTGGGGACGTGACAAAAATGAACTTGGGGCTGGATTGAAAGGGTGTTGAACGACACACATGAAGCACTTCACAGTGGGTCGTCAGGGACCAGGGCATCCTGCTGCATCTGTGACTCAGCACCAGGAACCATTCCTGGAACGTACATCTAAGGCACAAACATAGCTCTGAGGGAACGCCTTCAGCGTTGTAGCGGGAACCATTGAGATGAGATGTGGACAGGAAATGCCAGAAGACTGGCTCCAGATGGATTGGGTGGGACAATGTTTGCCCTTACAGATTTTCTGATAGGGTTATATGTGCAAGCGGAAGCAATTGGAGGCTTTTAGGTACCAGAATGATACGATCTGATTTGAATTCTCAGATAGACAACTTCCCTCACTCCTAACAGGAAGCTGGCTTTGTTTAGGATCCACTCCTTCCCCCACACCATAGGGATAGTAGAACAAATCTAAGCCATGATACAGACAACTAGGACCTATTTGGGGGCAGGGGTGGAGAAGCCAATCATGGACTGAATTGATGCATTCAAAGTAAGGGAAATTCTTTACATTTACTGTCAAAGACACCTCTCTCTCTCTCTCTTTCTCTCTCTCTCTCAAATCTTATTGTATTATTATTATATTTGAATAAGAAAAAATGTTGCCCCAGTTACCACAAGCAACCTGAGGACAAAGAGTGTGGCAGAGAGAGACGGGAATGAATTTGGGTCTCAGATGGCATCATTGAGGTACTGAATTCAGGATTCTAGAGTCTGAGCACATTGTGTGAGGCTATAAATTCCTACATTTTACAAGCCTGTGAGAAAAGCAGTTTCTGTTTCCTACACCCACATACCTCGGAACTCCTACAATTGTTCTGGTTGCTGCATGAAGACTGGATTGGAAGGAAGCAGAAAGGGATACCAAACTTAGGACACTGTCACTGTGATCTGAGTAAGACGGGCGGGCGGCTTGTTCTCAAAGATTTCCATGGAGATGAACAGCAATAGACTGACTGCCAGACATTATCCATTATCAGTCACACAGGGATATAATAATTATGGGTGTCCTTGACTCCATGGGCCCCAGTCAGGGTCCAGTTAGGAAAATAGAGCCCATGGCCACTGGTTCAATAGAGGGCATTTCACAAGAAAAATTACTAGAAAGAATAATGGGAGAGCAAAAGGAGCCAAACAGGCAGGGAGGCGACTCAGAGGAGCATAAGGAGGAATCCATTCCCACCGTACTGGTTAGAAGTCCTGGGAGGAGCCACGCTGCTCATTATGGAGGCTCCTGTTTGAAGCTGGAGCCAAGGAGGAAATAAAATGGTTCTAGAGATGTTAGAAAAGGTCAAGGAATAGATCTGTCAGAGAAAAGGGGAAATGGCAGGAGAGAAAACTGATGCTCAGAGAACCTAAATGACTGCTAGTGAAGGGCATCTATGGAGAACTCACAGCTGACGTGAGACTCAGTGGTGAAACTTCACTCTAAGAGCAGGAGCAAGGCAAGGAGGCCCACTTGCACCACCACTACTCACATTGTATTGGAAGTCTCAGCCTGAGCAATTAGGCAAGAAAAAGAAATGAAAGACGTCTAAATTGCAAGGGGAAAAGCAATCTACAGGTTCAATGCAATCCTTATAAAAAATTCAAAAAGCTGGTCCCAGATTCATATAGAATTACAAAGGGGCCTTAGAAAAGAAAAAAAGTGACACTCCAAGTTACAAGTTGGAAATAACTAATGCAGAAGATCATAGTCCAAGTTGTCAATGATTCATGATATAAATAATCATTAAATGCTTATTAAACAAATGCCAAAACATATATCAATAAATCAATATGTCTATCTACCAATCTATCTATCTGGAGTGTGTGTGAGTGTGTGTGTGTGTCACCAGTAAAAGAGAGAGCATAAGAGTCGGGTAAAACATGGCAGAGGTGCAGGTGGAGAGGAAGGATGGACAAAGGGACAGAGCAGACAAGTGCAGCACACGGGGCAATGGATCCTAAAAGAAATGAGATGTAACAGCACCATCCACACTTTCAGTGGCTCCTACACCCAGCTCCTCACTGAACCCTCCCCTTCTGGAGTAAGGATTCAGGTATGTGGGTGAATTACTGAAAAGGGGGCACTAATTGGTAATAACTTGTAGTAAACCCTTCATTCCCAAGGCATCCAAAGCCACCTGAGCTAAGAAATGAAGACGGGACAAGTGACTAAAATCAAGGGAGGGCACAGATCCCCATGAAAGGTGCAGGGAGACATGTGGCTGAAGATAAAGTTCAGCTGTTACAACTTTGCGAAGGATGAGCCCGATTTATCACCATCTACCAAAGACAAATAGAGAGTATGCTTGAGCTATTTTTGTTGTGTAGGCAGCCATTTTTTCTATGATTTATGAAGGGATTTTGGCTTGAGGTTTTTTTCTAATAGAGCTGTCTGTATAAGAGAGCTTCATCCTCAAGGAAGTCATTAATCAAAATATTATTGGAATTCTCTATTGCTGAACACGTCTCAGTGAACCATGTAAGTGTGAATTCATCCACAAGCTCACCTGGGACTGCAGGCTCCTAGGGGACCTGGGCTGGTAACAGTCTCCAGGTACACTGTTTTCTTTCTCTGAGGCTGTCCACACAGACACTTCTCTATCTCCCGGTGTCACCACTTCTGCTTTCTGTGGTACTTCCTGCCTTCCCAGATGCCTCTGCCCTTTCTGAACATTGGGAGGATTCTAGTGTCTATTCCATGACCCGAGCCCACCTGCCCCAGCACCTGCTGAAACTGATTGCATCCCTCACTGCTTTAGACAACTACTGCCATGCTGGACAACAGAAAGCCTGTGCTAACCTTTGAGAACCAATGACTGGGGCTTGGAAAACCATGTCCTTCTTATCTGTGAAGAGGCTCATCCTTCAACTGGAACCGTACAGTCTTGGTTTCTGCTCCCTGCCTCAAAGTGTCTCCTTAAAAGAATGTTTCCAATGAGGGTACATGTGGTTTCCCCTAACCCATGATACCCTACCAGTGGTTGGCAAACTGCAGCTCGAGAGCCACATGAGGCTCTTTGGCCCCTTGAGTGTGGCTCTTCCACAGAATATCGACTTCTGCGCATGGGCCACGAAGTTTCAATCGCACTGTACATGCACACCCGCATGTGGTATTTTGTGGAAGAGCCACATGTGGCTCGTGAGCCGCAGTTTGCCGACCACTGCCCTAGACCTTTGCCAAGTCCCCTCTGAGGGACCAGTAAAAATTCACTTGCATTCAAAGCAGAGACTTCAGTTTGGGTTCCATGGGGCATCTTCTAGGACAAGGTTCTGCAAACTATGGCCCGGGGCCTCCTTTGTCCATGTAGTTGGAACGCAGCCAGGCCTGTTTGTTGGCATATTGTCAATGGCTGCTTTTGTGCTCTGACCAGTAGTTGTGACAGAGACCAAATGACCTACAAAGCTGAAAATAATCACTTTCTGATGCATTACAGGAAAAGATGGCCAACCCTTGCATAGGATAGGATGCTGATAGTGAACATTTATCATATAAGTTCATCTTGCTCAGTCTTTCTGGAGAGAAGGGAGGTTTGCCCTGACAGTCCAGACACTGGTAAAATTAGCTCCATTGTATTGTTCTGAAGAACCGCACCCTCAGACCTACTACAAATTCTTCTAGAAACAGACTAAGAAGGATGGCCTCCCTGACATCCATTTACTACTTACAGCTGTCATTAAACTTACTGGTTTGTCGAGATCAACCATTCGGCTAATTACGGCTTTTTCCCAAAGCTCTTTTCCTACTGTATCTACTTACACCATTTTATTAGCAGGCCCCCTCTTTGCACACACTATTAATTTTAAAAGTGTGACTTCGGCCACGATCAACCTTTTTTTTTCTGGAAGGTTACTAACCTTGAGACGGGAGAGTTCTGCTCACTCGAACTCTTCTTTCCCGATGTGTGTCGTGGTGAAGGGCTTCCTCTTTATGGCGGCCCCTTCGCCTCAGTCCCACTGGGTCACTGGCCAGCTCCCTGCTTCCTCATTCCTTAGGGGGCGTCATCCCAGGGCGTGACTTGTCCTGGGCTTGTGAGCCCTTCTCTCCACCTGAGCTCCCTCAGGCTGGAGCTGCAGTAAAGCACTAACATGTCATGAAGCGTTGGTGTTTGAAGGCTTGAACCCAGCCAAGCAGTGGGCCCGCTTCTGGAAACACCTTTATCCCTTTAGCTCCTCAGACCCACTCCCTACCAGATACAGCTCTCTTTCCCCTCTGACGATTCTACAGTTACAAGGGATGGACTTCTGAGCTCATGTCTTACTTCTAAATTGGAACCGCACTCAAAAAGCCTGAAGTTGGTTACTTTGTCTTTCCTTCCCCATTTGTCTTCCTGGCAATCAAAGCACTTCGTATTCACAAGCCCCTGAGATACAGGAACTCTCATCTCTGCCGATATCTAAGCAGGTTTCAATCCCACTTTCCAGACACTCCTTCTGGTTTCGTTTTCAATCTCCCACTTTCTGACATAACATGTGCCCAGGTTGGTGTTGCCTGTGAACTATCCCGGCAGGTTCGGCAGCTTCTGTGTCTCAGACACACGATCATCTCTCCGCTGCTCCGAGGACATCAGCGCTGGTTGCACGCGTCCCTTAGATGGGCTAGTAGCTCATGGAGGTTCCCTAGGGGCTGAACCACCAAGAAGGACTATGGCTGAGGCCGAGTCTGTGCAATTTAGAAACCCCGGGAAGCAAGGACTAGGACCGCGTGGGATAGAGGAGAAGGCACTTTCTGGAGGCCACTCGTGCCTGGAAGCAGGAGAGGAGACAATGAAATGTTCTTTCATGACACAACTGGAGTTTGAGCACTTAGTGTGGGACACAGGTAGTTTTCTAAAACTCCTACCTGCCTCGGGCCACTCCCTTCAACGCCTGGCCACCCTCAGGAGAATGTCAAACTTCCTACGGACTCACCAGGCCGGCCTTTCCAGTCTGTGTCTTAGTCCATCTCTCCACCTACCACTCCAGACCCTCCTGATGTTTACAAGCGGGGAACATACTCCGCAGCGCAGGACTTTGCATGTGGGGCTCCGTGACTTCTATTCCTGTCCCCTCAGGAGGTCCCAGCCCAGATGTCCCTCACAGGACACGCTTCCCGAGTCCCCAAGACTGGGGTCGGTAGTCCTCCTGGGAGTTCCCTGAGACCCTGGGTAGATCTTTACTGAAACAGGTATCGCTTCCTTTGTAACATCCCATTTCTTTGCAGCATTTCTTATTAGAGCCTCACAAACCCCTTCAGTGCACAGATAGAGGACCCTCCCCTGCTCTGCCCAGAGCGGGCTCAGGCCTGGGTCAGGTCAGTATTTGCTAAAATCAGGTAAACCCATGGCTTGTATTTGTGAGGCGTTGCCATGTGCTAATTACCATCCGGTTCCATCTGGTTTCCAGTGTAATGCTGTGTTCTTTGTTGTGTGCTCCATCTCTGTTTCTCCAACAAATAAGCCAGAAAGAAATATTGATCCCAAATTCACATGGGTTTTGCAGAACAAACCCAGAGACAAGCTTTTCTGTTTCTGGCCAACTGTTTCTCAAGATGACTCAGTGGGCCCTGACTTGGCCACAAACACTGGCTGAAGCAATCACTGTCCACCCAGACGACACACCACATGAACGTCAGAGCCCTTGCAATGGCAGACGCTGCTCCCATCTATGGGAGTTTGCGCTGCCTGCTTCCTGACTCACAAAATTCACATTTATATAAATATTTCTCCCAGATTGCTCTTTTATAATCACTTCCTAAGTCAGTGTCCACATGCAAACACACGCACGCATGCACACCGTCACCACCCTCATTATCACTCACATTCCATGATCAAGTTACTGCTATTATGAAGGAAAGAAAACTGGACACTGTTTTTGCTGTTTCTCTGTGGGGACCATCCCTTCTGATTTCTTTAGCTTCTTCTTGGGGGCTCTTGAAATCTCGCAGCCTTGCTAATTGCAAAGAACCCCACAATTAGCTTTTACCCATCCCCACGGTGCTACAGGCACCCCAGTGTCTTGGCCCCAGAATGCAACATTGTTCTCCCCAACGGGAAGCTACATAATCTTACTCAACACATAGCAGAAATGTTTTAAAAAGTCACATGATCAATAATGAATCCCAAACAAACAATAAAAACCTCCTGAGACAAATAAAACTGCCTGATGCCCATAGAAAAAAGTCACCCTAGGTGTTCCAACCAGGAGACAAATGGAGGGCAAGACAAGGAAAGTTAGTGGGGCAGAAGAAATATTATCTGCCACTCAAAGAGATGGACCACGCCTCTCCCTCTCATGTTTGTGACCCTCATAAGGGCCTTTTCAACAGTTTAAAAGTGAAAATACTCTTTAGCATCACCACTTGTTGACAGACATAGAAAATGCAGCGCCACTGGCTTCCTCCCCTCCTTTTCCTTGAGGTGGTCCCAGGGCACCACCTCAGGGTCCTAACGGGGGGTGGGGGGGGGGGGCATTTAGCCTGCCTTTCTTGACAAACTGCATTTCGGCGTGACCTAACTTTCTCTTTACAGAAAAGAAAAATTCAGCTACTCAGTAGAGAAAATAATATTAGATATTTTTAAATCATTATTTTGCAACTCCTATTAAAAGTATAGGCTGAAACCATTGTTTGTAGATGCTAAAGCCAGTAGATGACAGGTTATCAGGGAGCTGTGTCATGGAAGATACTGCTGACTGACACTACTTGAGCCCTCTGATCAACCATAACCGCTGTAAATGGTAGGAGGTAACTCAGGAGGAAGAGAACAGCACCACCTGGGAAGAACTCTTAGCAAAGTCATGGAAGCCCAAGCCAGTTCAGCCTCTGGAAGGAGCTAGTGGTGTACAAGAAATGCAGGGAATAGAAGCATGAGTTCAAGGGCACCAAGGGGAGGCAATGACAGAACACATAAAGCAAGAGAGGTTGCAGAACAAAGGTTGCGGGTTCGTGTGAACAAAGGGTAGTAATAATTCACATAAGAAAATGTCACCTAATCCCCTAAATGCCCAAAAGGCACTTGATAGCTCGGAATATTCTTGTCTAATAAAAAACGCATAACAATTTTGGAATTGAATAGGCATAATAAAGAAAACTGATTAAAAACTAATGGCAAACTTGATGGTAAGACACTGGAAGAATTTCAATTAAATTTCTAAGTAACACAAGAAGACCACTATTACCGCAAATATCTAACATTGCTCTGGGAGTTTTAACTGATACTATAGGCTTAAAAAATAGGAACTGTAAATGTTGAATAATTATTTTGAGTTTATTATTATTTGTAGATGATCAACCTGGAGAACACAAAGGAATCAAATAAAAAAACTAATAAAAGAACAGATAAGGTGTTTAGCAAAATAATTTTATAAGACTGGCTTTATTTTATGTCATATTTTAAAACCAGCAAATATATAATATTATGTATATATATGCATATACATATGTATGTATGAATATGTAGGAATGTGCCTCAAGAATTTTCAGGAATTATAAAAAATCTGTAAATTCCATAAAGGTAAACAAATGTCTTGAATAAATGGAGTTAATGTGCTATGTTCCCCCTTGGCAAGACCCAATTTGGAGAAAACAATAAAAAAATTACTTTAATTTCCCTGGAATTTTATAATCGCTTACATTTTGAGCAGGCTGGGCCGTGAACTACAGTCCTGTCAGGCCTTCTGTTCACCACACTCTATAGGGGCCGGCAGAGGCCCTTGGGGTGGGGGGGTAGAGGGG